>NC_059438.1:14399306-14519306 GCF_021028975.2 Sphaerodactylus townsendi
TGGGATCGTGCCCATTGTGTTTAGCCTCGATTGATCCCTGAAGTTAATTATAATTTCATTTATTTCATGTTATCAATGCATTAGTTGCTTCTCAGCTTACAAACAGCTCACAAAGCAACTTGCAAAAAAAAAAGAATTAAAAATTGCTTATAAAATCAATATAAAATACACCAGCATAAAAGCAGACATCCGGTAATGCTGCTCGTTGCTTTGAAAAAGAAAGAAGGGGGCAGGGCTCAGGGAATTTTGGGGTTATTCCCCACTGTTTGCTGTGATTTTTTTGGAGATTTTTTTTGTATTGTACATGTTTTTACTTTTAACATACGAAATTTAAATGGCATGCATATGTGCTGTTGTCATTAATACTGTGACAAAAGAACTGAAAAATGTATACGTTTGAAGGGGCGGGGCTGGTG
The DNA here is from genome assembly GCF_021028975.2 of Sphaerodactylus townsendi. Classification (NCBI taxonomy): domain Eukaryota; kingdom Metazoa; phylum Chordata; class Lepidosauria; order Squamata; family Sphaerodactylidae; genus Sphaerodactylus; species Sphaerodactylus townsendi. The sequence goes on from NC_059438.1 coordinate 14,399,723, forward strand.
TGACAAAACAGAAAAAGGCACAAACCTTTTGAAATAAGATGAGGTTTCCGATCTCTAGAAGGAATCTAGAGATCTCCCCGAATCACAACTGGTCTCCAGACTGTAGAGATTAATTCAGAGGTGGGATCCAGCAGGTTCTCACAGGTTCCCGAGTAGGTTACTAATTATTTGTGTGTGCCGAGAGGGGGTTACTAATTGGTGATTTTTGCCTTAGTTACACCCCTCCTCTCAGGAGTAGCATGCAGAACTTGAAGCAGTCTAGCAGGAGGTGCACTGGCGTGCTTGGCAGCCTGCACCTGCGTGCATTCGTTTCCCGCCCAAGGACCCGCACAGCGGCTACATCCTTGCCACAGCCTCACCCCGGAATGCCCCGCCCCCGGAATGCTGACCACGCCCCCGTTGTGCCCCGCCCCAGCCCCGTTGGTGCTATGCCACAGTTTGAATCCCACAACCATGGGAACCTGTTACTAAATTTTTTGGATCCCGCCACTGGATTAATTCCCTGGACAAAATGACTGCATTGGAGGGTAGACTGTATGGTATAACATCCCTGTTGTGGTTCTGCTTCTCCCCAAATACTGTCGTCTCCAGACTCAGGTCCCAGATATCCAGGAATTTCCCAACCTGGGGGTGGCAGTCTCACACAAGACAGCAGGAGAATCAAAATGGGGGAGATTGGAGTTGAACTGGAATGAGAAATTTGGAATGATTCCTGAGGTTCCCAGTGAAAGCCAATGAGCTGTGTCACGGTGGACACACAAAACTATCTTATAGTATGCATGTACAGGCAACATTACACATTGAAATCAATGTGTGTAGTCAGTGGTGGGATCCAAAAAATTTAGTAACAGGTTCCCATGGTGGTGGGATTCAAACTGTGGCGTAGCGCCAATGGGGCTGGGTGGGGCATGATGAGGGCGTGGTTGGACATTCCGGGGGTGGGGAATTCCTGGGCGGGTCTGTGGCAAGGACGCAGCCACTGCGCCAGTCCTTGGACGGGAAACGGATGCACGCAGGCGTAGGCTGCCACGCACACCGGTGCACCTCCTGCTAGACTGCTTCAAGTTCTGCACGCTACTGCTGAGAGAAGGGGCGTAACTAAGGCAAAAATCACGTGGCAAAATCACCAATCAGTAACCCCCTCTTGGCACACACAAATAATTAGTAACCTACTCTCGGGAACCTGTGAGAACCTGCTGGATCCCACCTCTGTGTGTAGTGGAGAAGTAGGCATGAGTGTACCAGCACTGCCTTCCATCCGTGCATGATTTTTACCTCATGAGCATGGAGTCTTCCTACATAGGTTCCCTATCCTATGATCACAAACACCCCAGTGTGGCATAGCGGTTAAAGGGTGGTACTAGGACTGGGGAAACCAGGCATCAGATCACCACTAAGACTTGAAGCTCATTGGGTGATCCCAAGGCAGTCACTCTCTTTCCGTTTGACTTTACTCACAGAGTTGTGAAGTGGAGAGGCGAGAACCATGAACTCCTGGAGGACAGAATAGAGATAGGTTGATCAACAGCTATTAAAAATAATGCTTAATGGGGGTCTTCCATGTTGTATGAACACCAGTTGTTAGATGTGGTACCAGTAAGCTATGGCGGTTGCCTTAATTTTTGGTTTCCACTGAAAAGGTTTTTAACTATTATTGTGATCCACCTTAAATAAATAAATAAGCAAATGCTCTGACTATCAGCATATTGGCAAGCATGCACTTAGCTACTGAAGGAAACATAATGCTGTGCTAGATCTATCTCCATTCTGATGATGAAGATGTATCTTCATCCAATGGGGCTCTTGCATTCAAAGCTGTGGGCTTCATATATATAAAATGTTTAAAGCAATGTTTCAGCAATCTATTAGTAGTTCTGCCTTTTATTTATATATAGAGAGAGACTATCTACAAATATTCTGTCCTTAAATAAATCTTGGTTGAATAACTGCATGAATTGTGATTGATCAATTGATTAGTTGACTACAACTTAAAAGTGATTTACTAAGATTTCTTTCATCAGGTGACAACTCTGGTTGTAAGTGAATGGCTTATAATTGCAACTTATCTCCACACCACAAAGATCACTTCTCTAGGAGAAAATGCCTGCTTTGGGGGGTGGGCTGCATGCCATTATATCTCACTGGGGTGCCTCCTCTTCCCAAACCCTCTATGCCCCAAATCTCCAAGAATTTCCCAACCAGGGAATCCCACTACACATCAAATTTAAGCTAAATAACACCCGATTTTATTTATTTATTTATTTATTTATTTTATTAAATGTATAGGCTGCCTCATCCCCGAAGGGCTCGAGGCGGCTCACAACATGACTGTTTCCAGAACAGTAAATCAATATAACATAAAATCTAACATTAAAATTCAGCAGCAATTAAAACAATAAATACAGATTAAACAACAAGGTTGTGTAAAATCACTACTACTACTACAGGCGCCCGGCTCTAAGGAGGCCAAAGGAGGAAGGGAGGAGGAGGCAGGGCCCAGGATGGAATCAGGGCCCTACCAGGATGGAAAAGGCAGCTTAGTTCCGATTTCAGTGGGGGGCAATAGAACCGCCAGCCCCTCCAAAAGCCCGGTGGAATAGTCTCCGATCTTTACAGGCCTCCTGCAGAATTCACCACAGGTCCCACAGGGCCCAGACAGCTGGGGGGGTAGAGCATTCCCACCGAGGCAGGGGGCCAGAAAGCCGTGAAAGGCCCTGGGTCTCGAGGTCGGAGGCCAGCACAAGATCGTCGGTGAGGGCCAGGGATCACCAGCAGTTCTGCCGCAGTTGACCGCAGTGGCCTATGTGGGACATAAGGGGTGATGCAGTCCCGTAGGGGAGATGACTGAAGTTTGCTTTTGTCTTCTAGCGAAAAACAGCTCTACCACTTTTTGGTTCCTTCCGCACATGCAAAATAACGCACTTTCAATCCACTTTCACAACTGTTTGCAAGTGGATTTTACTATTCCGCACAGTAAAATCCAGCTGCAAAGCGCATTGGAAGTGGATTGAAAGTGCATTATTCTGCATGTGCAGAAGGGGCCACTTAAAATTTAATTCCCTTTATTAATGCTTTTTTGTATCAGGGTTTCTTGCCTCACAGTGACTGTTCCTAGAAATCAGAAATTGAACTAGCAAGTCACTCAAAATTAGATCACATTTTGCAAGTTTGGATTTCCCATGATGATCTCACAAACTGTTGGCCTTGGAGTCCAGGGTGGTGGATTTCCCAGATTATTATGAATTATTTAAAGTACTTCCTTGGGTCAGTTCTAAACTTAACCCTTGCTGATTTCACTGGTCTGTTCACTTGAACTTTTCTTTCAATCTTCTCTCTCTGCAGCATTCTTACATGCTTAGTTTCATGGCTCTGTTATATCCTTTCCTTATTTAAGTGTGATAGGGAGCAATACTGAGCAGAGATAAATCCCATTTTTAATGGGGCTTACTCTCAGGAAAGCATCTTTAAGACTGCAGACTTTGTTTCCAAATTAGCATATCTAAGGGGACATGATAGACTTATTTCATGCGATTCATCCCTAAATGATTTTGAACGTTTAAAGCCTATTACATGTTTCAGCAGTCTATTAGTAGTTTGGCCTTGAATTGAAAGTGCCCCCCACCCCATTTTATGAATGTGTTGCCTATATATTTATTACATGCAACCTATTATGTATATAATTTCTGATCTGGCTCGTAAAACATCCTAGAGGTTTCATGTAACTCTTTAATTATGAACTGCAGGGGACACCACAGAACAAATATTTAAAATGTCTAGACAGCCAGTCATCAGAGAATAACCATTTAATTGGGTCAAGTTAATGTTGTTAGATCGTGTGCAATCTGGGGAGAAGGGAGAGATTTAAGCATGACTTTAATTGCTCAACACTTTGAAGACTCGGATGGCTTATGGGTATGTATGTCTGCTATAGATGCAATTTGCTTCCATATTTCAGAAACTGCACAATCAAGGCCTTGAAATTGATCAGTATGGAATCCAGTCTTCCCTAGGCTATATATTATGAATCTGCACCGGGGTGTGTGTGTTAATTTTAAATTTTTTATCATTTTAAACCATTTTAGTGATTATGCATGCCACTTATCTTTCTTATATTGACTATATATTTCCAGTGTTTCATTGGGAACACATTCCTGGCTATAACATTTTCCATTCTGCCTCCAACTGGGGCAGGATTTTCATGGACCGTACCCTCACCAAAGGGATCTTTCATGCCAAATTTAAGGGAAAGGAAAAAGTGTCTTCATTGTATGCTATTTATTTAGGCAATGATGGTTCTTGTTTGTGGAACAGATACAGAGACATGTTTGTCTATTGAAGAAAGCAGTAAGTGCAAAAATAGCAGTCAGTAATTAACCAATGGATCCTCCTGTATTTGCATGAATCTGCTTATTCCTAAAGTGGAAGTAAAGAAAGTGAGGGTCTGTTTTAGTGTATCAACATGAAGTTTATTGATGCTTCATCGGGCCCTTTACTTTTTTCTCTCAGCTTCCCCAGTGGTAGAGAGCTATACTGGCAATTCCCTGAGTTGTTTGTAGTTGATGCTGTGAAAATTAACCCCCCCCCCAAAAAAAAATCTCAAAAACACTCAGAAATGCTCCAAAATTAGGGCAAGGGGCTTCCAAAGGCAAGGAATGATCTCATACAATGGTGTCTTAGGCCCTTTCCCCACTTACCTTTGTGGGCCCTTTGCTGCGTGCTGCTCCCAGCGCTCGGCATCTCTGGCGCGTGCCCGGGCGTCCCCACGACCCGGCGCTCTGCGCGGGGTCATCAAAAGGCACCGTTTTGAGGAGCGCCAGGGATGCCTCGCTGCATGAGGGGCTGAGCAGTAGCGCTGTCTGGGTGTGGCATGCGCCGCTGTCGCTGCCTCCTTGTGAAGTGGGGAGTGCCCGGGACCCTGCGCTACTTTTTGAGGAGGAGTAGCGGGGCTTAAGGTAAGTGGGGAAAGGGCCTATAAAGCTGGATTTAAGCAAGCTTAGGCAAATGAAGCTTTTCTAAAAATGTTTTCTTTTAAAATCGTATTTCCTGTCCCAAAACCTTTTAAAGTGTCTGTGGGGGAAGGGCCAATGCCTCCCAAGAGCCTGGTTGTATTACTCATCGTGAAAATAAAATGCATTGTACCGCACTTGTCTTTTATTCCAAAGAGCCCTGCAATCATTTCTATAAATCATATTGTTTGGTTCAGATGTTACTTAATTGTAACTCAAAGAAGCTGTCATACCACTCGCTCGTTGAATGAATATTTTATAATATCCCATCTATAATGGCTGTGTTTAATTGCTCCAGATTAAAAGGCAATATCATGTGTGCATACGGACTTTTTTTTTGGAAAAAAAATAATTGTTTCAAGCAAGCTGTTGAACAGAGAGGAATCTTCAATAACAGAATTACATTAATTGCATATGCTATTAAATATGATTGATGGCAAAATTGGGAGCCTCTTGGTTCTTTTGCTGTACAAAAGCATACACTGCATTTGAAGATAGTGTTCGGAGATGTCATTGATGCCATAGAGAAGGGGAATGGGGTCCTGGGACCAAGGGCTCCCCATGTGCTGAAAAGAAGTGGGCTCCCCATTTTTTTCAGAACAGAAATTAAAGGGCTCTGGGCAGGTCACAACATAATTTAAACATTACATAGACATTAAAATATAAATCCTAATTCAAAATTAACCAGTTAACAATTTAAAATAATTTAAATAATTTAAAATAACGCTGTGATGGTTGTAACTTAATTTCATAAATTACGTCAATTTGACCTTCCCCTGTTCCTTCCTCCCCCACTCTCCCCAGAGACCAAGAAGATGTTATATTGTGATCATACAATCCATCTGGCTAGTTGGAAAAGGCTTGGTGGAACAACCATGTCTTGCAGGCCCTGCAGAATTTACATAATTCTCACAGGCCCTGACATCACCAGGAAGTTTGTTCCACCAGGCTGGAGCCAGGGCTGTAAAAACCCTGGCTCTTATCAAAGCCGGTCTGATATCCTTCTAGCCAGGGATCACCAGGAGTTCTGACGAACGGAGGGGCTCTTTCACAGTACTTCCATGTAGGAAAAAAAACCCACATAGGATTGTTCAAACTTGTTTGAATGTTCCGTTCTTAGAACGCATAGTTGGATCCTCATTGCTTTAGCATCCAATGAGCTGCAGTCTTTAAGGTGTTGGATGAAGACTGGTAATATTAAAGCTGCCATATATTTTAAAGAATGTATGGCATTTTTCAAGGCAATGAAGACATTGAAAACAAAAAAATGAAGCAAAAACACAACATTCCTGGAATTGCCAGGCAAAACAAAGTTTATTTGTGTACTTTAAATGCTGAAATGGCAGGCGGCTGTCATGCAAGCAGAGGAAACGTCCACGGGAAACGTTTAGCAAATGGCAGGTGGCACAGAGGATCACTGAAGCGGCAGAAAATGGCGGGTATGAGCAGTGGAGGAAACGAAAGCGAGAGCTTTGAAACTGAGTGGGAAGAATAAGATGTTTCCTGAGTTCTGTGCAGCAAATGCGAAACATCTCAAAACCATCTTGGGGAAAAAATATTGGCTCATTCTGCACATGCAGAATAATGCACTTTCAAACTGTTTTCAGTGCTCTTTAAAGCTGTGCGGAATAGCAAAATCCACGCAAACAGTTGTGAAAGTGGTTTGAAAACGCATTATTTTGTGTGTGCGGAAGGGGCCATTGTTAGTTTAACATTTTCAAAATACAGTGGGTTGAGCTGAAATAAAATGTTCTGAAGGCGTCTTGGGGGAAATGCTTTGCAGAGCTCTTCCCCCAAACACTTCTTTTTACATCATCAAGATGGTTTATTTGTGCTGCGCAGAAAAAGCCAGTATTTTCACATGAGCCTGGGTAATCGTAAAATAATTTCTTACAATCACTCCTTGAGTAGATGCCCCTGACTAAGGTACAAAAAAAGCAAGCAATGTAATTGATCCAGATATGAGTCATTTAAAGTATGGAGCTAATTGTCCAAGTTCAAAGAACCATAAGTGATTCCCAGCCTTACTATACAAATAGGTCACGTTGGGGAGAATATATGCCTCAGTTCTCAAGAGAGGAAAGCGTAGATGGCAGGTCATGTTGAGCAGGGGTTCTTCTGACATTTTCCTTATCTGAATTTCTCCCTGGATTTTGAAGTTTCCCTTTACTGGGTTTTGTTTCCAGAGAACTGATGCCTTAAAAATTTCTCAGTTGTTCCTTTTGTTTAAAATTCGCAGATTTTGCATGCAACCTGGGACTCCTTGACACAGTTTTTCTGAGTTATTTTTTTGCCAACTCATTCATCTTCCCCCACGGAAACAGGCCTAAAATGCACGTGTGCACGGACAAAATGCTGCCAAAAAGCAATCTCCTTTTTTTTTTTGTTCGAGTGGTTTCAGAAAGAACTGTTCTTTCCCCCAGAACTGCATCTCCATAATGTGGGGTTTTCTGTAATTTAAAACGCTCAGTCATAGATACTAGCTTTTAAGGGAGAGCTTTATTAATATACAATGTGCAGTATCTTAATGGGCCCTGGATATAAATTCTTTTTGAGGCCCATCCGTTTCAGTTTACACTCCTGAATTTTAGGGATGAAGTTTTTAAGATAACCCATAACTCTCCAGATACACAGAGTCATAATGATTTACAGTGTAAGTTTTTAAGACAGTTCATGTGATACCTGCATACTGAACAGCTATTAGGGTTAATTTTGTTTAGACCTTGGCAGGAGCCTTTGCTCGTTCTAACATTCTCACCCGTGTAAGCCATGTCAGCCTCTCAGGAAATTGTGACCTGGGATATTAAGGCTAAGATTCTGATAGAAACTCCTCTGTAGAATGGGCCCCTGAAAAAATGGGAAATCCAGCCATGCGAAACCCACCCATTGTTTCAAAAAACATCATCCTAAAGGGTTTTTTTAAAAATACAAAATGAGCCACACAACTTAAGAAAGAAATGTTCAGTATCAAAAAAGGCAACCTTGAAGAAGTATCCATGTGATTTAAGATATTCCTCACTGAGGCCCTTTCCGCACGGGCCAATAACGATGCCCTGGGGACGGCAAGAACGCCGTCCCCAGGGAGCCGTTCGTACAGGCGGCACTGCCAAAATGCAGCAGTGCCGACCTGGCTCCCTTCCCCCTCCCTCAGGGCGGCCTCAGGCCACCTCCAAAAACCTCCCTCCTGGAGGGAGGTTTTTGGCACAACAGCGCATTCCCGGCGGCGCAGTGCGAACGGCACCACCGGGAATGCGCTGTTTCCCCCGTCCCTCTCCCACTCACCTCGTCGCCTCCGTCGCCTTGCTGGCCTCTGAAGGCCCTCCCTCACTGTCCTCTGACCCCAGGAGGTCGAAGAGCAGCATGGGCGGGTCTACGGAGGCCAGCAGGGCGACGGAGGTGACAGGAGAGCGACGGGGAAGAGGCGGGTCGGCCGGGCGATGGCGCTCTGCGGCGCCGTCGTCCCAGCCGGTTCTGGGACTGTCCATGTGGACGGTCCCAGCGTTGTTGGGTTGGCGTAGATTACGCCGACCCAACCCCTTCCACCTCCGTGCGGAAGGGGCCTGAGTGTGTTTTGCCGTCAAGTCACAACTGACCTTTGGCGACCCTGAGCGGTTTTCAAGGCAAGAGACTTTCAGAGACAATTTCCCATTGCCTACCTCCACATCACAACCCTGACATTCCTTGAAGGTCTCCCAACCCAGTAGTGGGCAGGGTTGAGGCTGAGGGTGTGAGATTAGCCCAAGGTCACTCAGCAAGTTTCCATGGCAGAGTGGGAATTCCAACATGGATTCTCCCAGATCCTTGTCTGACACCAACCACTATACTATACTGGTTCTCTCACTTTAGAATTCCTTGTTCAGTCCCTGACATTACTCTTAGGCTTCTTTCCTTAGTCTGTGGGGGTCTCAGGCTACACTTCCTGCCCTGAGCAAGGAAAAAGGAGCATCATAGCTCAAACCAAAACTGGTAAACATCTATCCTTTCATGCCCTAAAAGAGTCACAGAGGTCCAAGTCATGCCAAACAAACCTCTTATTAACAAAATGAAAAAAGCCTAGTGCATAAGAAAAAAGCTTGTAGCATAGACAGCATTTGCAAGACCTCCAAAGAGTTGCAGGGGTCTGACCGGAGGCAGGCACTGGCAAAACACCTCTGGACCTCTCTTGCCTTGAATACCCTATGAGGTCACCATAAGCCAGATGAGACTTGATGGCAAAAAATAAGTGTGTGGAAAGAAGGAAGACCCTTTTATGGCTCCCCCAAGGCCTTCCCCCATAGACCTTCATGGTGCTGATTTGGCAGAAAGGTGTTATAGAAGGTGACCAGATTGTCACCTTTGTAAACCGGGACCTGGCCAGCCGCGCGCAGCCGCAGGAGCGCACTACTTTCTGGGGCGCTCCCATTTCCCGCCCTGTCACAAGGCGGGAAACTGAGGAGCGCCCCAGAAGGCAGTGCGCTCCTGTGGCCACGTACGCAGGAGGCTTCCGCACTGCCTTCTGGGGCACGCCCCAGAAGGCAGTGCAAAAATCGAGACGGTTCAAAAAACCCGTGGGACGTGAGACAAATTGTTTTAAGGCGGGACTGTCCCGCCAAAAGCGGGACGTCTGGTCACCATAGTGTTATATGAATGCTGGGAAGAAATATATTGCCCCCATCAATTAGGTCCCGTGACTTTTTTGAATTCCCAAGGGGCAGCACACTGAACAGCCAGGAACAAATTTTCCAGTTCTTCGAGATTCCCAGAATTCGGTCTGGTCTATTGTTACTACTTGTTTGTCACCCTTGGGTTTTCTCGGATCCTGTGAAACCATCCAGCTCTGGGTTACACTTCACACTTAAGTTTTGTCTTAGATTTCATTTCATTTTATTTTTTGCACCAAGTTGCTTCTGACTTATGGCGACCCCGTAGAGTTTTCAAGGCAGGAGAAGTTTAAAGGTGGTTTGATAGCCTGGGGCTATCCAAGTCGGAGTTTGTCTTCTCATAGAATATTAGTCATTATTTCTGTTTTTATTAAAGTTCCTTTTCAGTGTTCAGGGGCTGTTTCCCCTTTTTACAGTTCAGAGTTTAGAAAGAAAAGCCTAGAGCCAGAAGCGTTATTAATATTGTGAGATAATTTCTCTTTGTTTTAATCGTCTTTGTTTCTCCCCGTTGTTCTCTGGCGCTATATTAAATGCCGTTTGATTAAGGAAGTAGGTGAAGTAGATGAAAACATATTTCAGTGACTTTGTGACACCTCTCATTCACATCATAACACGTTAAAATATTACTAATATATGTGTGCGAGAGGCTTTTATTAACATGACAAAGACTCTTAAATGGATGTTGCGAAAGCATTTTTTTTTCAAAAAAAATATTTTACTGCATCTTAAACTTTTGCTATTGTGCTTTTATCAAAGCCAGACTGGGCATTTAGAGCTTACAGCCTGTTTGATAAGTAGACCCTTTACCAACCCCTCCAAAATATGTAAAATAGTTGAAACTGGGACTTTACCCTCCCTTTGGAGAAAAGTCGAGTGGCATTGCCGGCTGGACTCATTTTATCAGCACGAAACCAGTCTCATAAAGGTTTATTGAAATGAGCTCATTACATTTAATTTTTACCAGCTCTTGACAGATCCAGGTACTTTCAGAGTCTCAAAAAAAAAGTACCACACTGTTTACTCAAAAACATACCTACAGGTCTGTTGGCAAATGGAGCATTTCTTTTTATTGGAAGCTTGCTCATTCCAACAGGCACGCAGCCATGTTTCATTTCAGAATAGATTTCTTAAAATTTAATTGATCCACTGTTTTTTTCACCAATGGGGATCCACACAACACCATTGTGGGGTAGGTTAGACCCAAAGTCATCCATGGCAGAGTGAGGATTTGAACTTGGGTCTACCAGATCTGAGGACCCTGTGGCGCAGAATGGTAAGCTGGAGAACCGTCGCCATCTCAAGACTGACTCCGCCTTCCATCCTTCCAAGGTTGGTAAAATGAGTACCCAGCTCACTGGGGGGAAAGTGTAGACAACCGGGGAAGGCAACGATGAACCATCTCACTATCATAGTCTGCTTAGTAAGCGTCAGGATGTGACAACATCCCCATGGGTCAGTAATGACTCAGACTGGGGACTACCTTTACCTTCCTACCTTAACAGATCCTAACAGATTCGGAGGGACCAGCCGCTGAAACGGTGCCCCAGCCAGTTTACCATCTAGGCTACCATCTACTGTGGCTCGCCTCCCCCCCTCTCCCCCAATTTCCCCTGGGAGAATTTTAATGAAAAATGGGGTTGGTCGGACGCCTTCCTATTATTATATTATTAGTATAGTGTTACCGCTGTTTTAAAGATTTTAATAACTTATTTATTGTATTTTAAGTTGTTGTACACCGCCCAGAGCCCCTAGGGGATGGGGCGGTATAAAAATGTAAACAATAAATAATAAATAAATAAATAGTCCAACTCTCCAGCCACTACACCAGCCTGGCTTAGGGATACTCCCTAATTTATGGGATTTGTTTCTGGTAAAACACTCTCTTGTCATCCTTACTTTTGCCTTTGGAGTGATGCGTTGTTGAAATATTTTGTGGCGTGAATGAATGAGGGGCATTGCACATTGTTCCACCAAGGAAGTTAAATGTCTGAGTGCATAATGAGCACCTCTTGTCTCTAATGCAAATACATGCCCAAGAATGTCAAGCCAGGTGCATGATTTGCCATTCCATACACTGTGGACCCTGGGGTATATTTTGAGCCATGATAACATACGATTATAAGTTATAAGTTATCATATGAGCCAATTTAGCACACTAGTTAGAGCAGGGGTCTGCAATGTGCGGCTCTCCAGATGTTTATGGACTATAATTCCCATCATCCCCTGCCAGCACGGCCAATTGGCCATGCTGGCAGGGGCTGATGGGATTTGTAGTCCATAAACATCTGGAGAGCCGTACGTTGCAGACTACTGGGTTAGAGTGTTAGACTTGGATCTGGGAGAATCAGGTTTGAATCCCCACTCATTCCGCCAGTTACTCTCAGCCTAGCCTACCTCACTGGGTTCTTGTTGTGAAGGGAAAGTGGAGGAGGGGAGAATTATGTAAGCCACTTTTGGGTCCCCCCTGGAGAGGTAAGTGAGGCACTTAAACGAAGTAAAACAAGAAATAAAATAAATATTTTCCAAGTATACCTCTTTAAGCAAAGGAGGAAAACACCTTGGCAGATGGTAAGTCACCTTGAGTCATAAGGAAAGGTGGGATATAAATATTTTAGTAAATAATCAATCAATAACTGGCTATTTGGAAAATAAGAGACAGTGTGGTATAGTGGTTAGATCTTGGGACTATGCCTCTCCCCCACCACCCAACCTACTTCACAGAGCTATTGCAATGATAAAAATGGAAGAATGGTGAATACTGTACCCTTCTGTGAGCTTTTGGGAGAAAAGACGAGTTGTAATATACAGTAACTGAAAATAGTTTGCAAAAAGAATGATAATCTTCAGCCGTCTGTCACCATGGTTTGAGGATGTCACTTGGTGACCCTTGGTATTAGCATGAAGGTTCCCGTTTTCCTGTGCTCCTGTTTTCATCTGTGCGATGTTGGAGCATAGTTAGTATCTCGCAAGGACATGTTGTTCACCGTTGTGGTCGACAGACTCTTCCATTGCTGCTGATGCGTCTGCTCCTGTAGTATCCAGTGATATCAAAAACAACATAAACATGTTATCTCTGGTCTGAACGTAACTGGTTCCGATATTAGCACTGAAGAAATATATCTTGAAGTGGTGGAGTTCATTAAATGTGTGACTTTGTCAAAGCCACACAGTATAAGATATTTTTTTTTACAGTGAACTGGTGTGAAAAGTGTTTATAATACTAACTTGCTGACAACATAGGAAGTGAAAATTGCCACGGTTCTTGAATCTTTACACATTTCCGAGACGGATCATCATTTGCTCTGAATTCCAGAGTCTTGCGTGAATCATGCCTAAAGGGTACATATGTTAAAAATTAACAAGAAAATACATCCCAGAAATCCAACTAAGATATTCTGTGAAAGCTTTTGAAGTGCACCTACAGTTCGAGTTACACCATTGTGATGTGGAAACAAACAGAAATTAATTGGGGCTGTGGGGGAAGAAAAATCAAACCGCTTTGATATTGAACGTCAAGAGGGGAAAATGCAGTTTTTAAAAAACAGAATCATAAATTAGGCACTGAATTTTAAAAGCTGGCTGGTTTAAGTTAAATATTCCTATTTTGATTTTCTTTTTTCAGTAGAGCATTCTCAGACACCACATTTGGGGGCATTCAACCATGAGCACAGGAATCTCTGATGCTCTCAGTATAACTAGTCACTAATTTATCTGAATTTTTTTAAAAAATCTAGTTTCAGTATTTATTTTATTTATTACAAAATTTATACAAATGTATATCATGCCTTTCTGCCCTAACCCCTTACAATGCCTACCAAAGCATCTAACAATTTCAAACATGCATGGTAAAATTACATGGTAAAACCGTTACAGTAACCCCTCCTCCCAAATTCACCTCATTCAAAAAACTTTTAAAAGAGTTTAAAAAACAAAGTTACATGTAAAACAGTTAACATTCAGCAGAGGCGTTCAGCAGAGGCCAATTTACTGGTGGTCCCCGGCCCCTCAATGATACGGCTGGCCTCCACCCGGGCCAGGGCCTTTATGGCCCTGGCCCCGGCCTGGTGGAACACTCTTTCGCCAACTGTCCACCCCAAGGGACCTTTTTTCTTTGAGAGTTCCACAGGGCCTGTAAGATCGAAGAGCCTCACCAAATGCCTTCGGGGAGGCCAGCTGCTGATGGTGTGCGCCCTTCCCGTCCCTCCCTTTAACATTCTGGGAGTTTGTGACATCTATACCATCCCCCTCTCTGGGAGGGGTTTTTATTGATAGTTTTAACGCTGGACGCCAAATGATCCATACGGAACGCTGTAATTTTATATATTTTAATGATGTTAATTATTTTAATTTTATTGTTATTGTTATATTGTTTTGTAATATTTGTTGTTCACCGCCCAGAGCCCTTAGGGGATGGGTCAGTTTATAAATGCAATAATAAATAAATAAAATAATAAACATAAGGACAGAGATTCAAATGTTGGTTAGGAAGGAGGGATCTTTGAGGGCATGCCAAACAAAATAAAACAAAAAGTCTTCGACCCAAAAATCTTGGTGGAAGATGGCAACAAAATGGGACTGGCAAATCTCCCTGGGGAGAGAGATCCAGAGTATTGGTGTCATGATTGAGAAGGCCCCTCTTGGGTTGCCACTCACTTAGGGGCGTGGGGGGGAAATGGTGCCTGGGGCAACAACTGAGCAGCCTGGTGGGGCAGGGCCGAGGGGACGGGTGTGGGGGCACCCCCTATGTGACCAGCTGGCATGTGCCCAGGGACAAGTGAGCCCACATGACCTGGTGAGCGCTCCGCCCCTACACCCACCTAATCACAGAAGGTGATTCCTCTTGATTCAGTTTGTGTATCCACCATGTGAAAATGAACTTGGGCAGCAAATGAAGCTCATGTTGATAATCAGGTTGGATTTTTTTTTAATATACACATGCCCAAGAAAAATCTTTTGTTTCAAGCATGCTTTTTATGAAAAAACGTGTTTTTTTTCCACAAAGCAAATAGATGATTTTTAATCTTTTCTCTAAATCTTTTGGCTAAACATGTTTAACGGTTGTTCAGCATTTTTATGCTCGGCTAATCCTTACGGCAAATCTATTCGCTTCCAATAAGTTATTTTATCAGGGATAAATCCTTCCCCATCATGTCAGATTACTTCTCTGGCAACTTTCCAGGGGTGCTCATGAAGGAAAATCAGAGGGAGAGAACGCCGTCGATGCCTGTCGTGAAGGAAAACAACTTTGTCCACTGAGTTTGAGATGTGTTGAGAAAGGGTTCCTAACAAAAGGAGGAGGAGCCGGCACAGGTTTTTGCCGTTCCTCTGCCACTTCAAAAGAAAAAAGAGAGAACATTTCATGATCTGACCTCTCAAAGCTGCAGACTAATCCGAGGAATTAGATAAAATTATCTATGTAAATTTTACTTGGGGATCTGAAATGGTCATCTGTAATATAAGTCAATGCAGCAGTGACTGCGTACAGTGAAATTAATTTTATACATGGGTTGTGTTGCCAGACACTGCTATAATACCATGTTTATGTAAGAAAAAAACAGATCTTCCCATGAGGAGCTGTAATGGTCTGGAGCGAGTCCTTGTAGGACACTGAAGTCTCCTTCTGTTTGGTCCTTTAGCTCACAATGCACCTGAGGAACACGTCTTCCTCTTTACAGCCACCTACTTGGGCCCCTAGCGCCTTTTTTTTTTGCTAAAAAAAAAACTTAAATAAACACTACCTTACAGTGTTTGCTGGCAGTACAGCTGCTGTTTGGGACCCGCTCACGGTCACATTCCTATTATAAAATTAGTTTTAAAGGGTGTTTAACATAACTATTTTTATTTACGTTAAGCCCAGCCACAAAACGTCTTCAGTCACTTCTGTGGATTTGGAATTTTTTAAATTTTATTTCTTTAATTGTATTCAATTTTGCCACCCTGCCCTTTCCCCAGCCAAAGCCAAATACTTGTGCCCCAAGACTGTAGAGGGAAAAATAAAGTAAAATAAAAGCCATTGACAACAAAACAAAAGTTAACATTTGTTCACGTACCAACATTATCCCCAGGTGTATTCCCTGAGTCAAGCCATACTCCAGTGGCCCCATGTATGTTTCCCAAGTGCATAAAGTTTTGAAATGGATTGGGGCCATGCTTAGGGTTGCCAACCTTGGATTGGGAAATTCCTTGAAATTTTGATGGTGAGTCCTAGGCCCCTTCTGCACACGCAAAATAATGCGTTTTCAAACCACTTTCACAACTGTTTGCAAGTGGATTTTGCCATTCCGCACAGCTTCAAAGAGCACTGAAAGCAGTTTGAAAGTGCATTATTCTGCATGTGCGGAATGAGCCCTTGAGAAGGTGGGGTTTGGGGAGGGGACGGACCCCAGTGGGATAGATGTCATACAGTCCACCCCCCTCCCAAAATCAATCATTTCCCCCAGTTGAACTGATCTCTGTCATCTGGAGAATGGTTCTAATTCTGGGAAATCTCCAGGCCCCACCTGGAGATTGGTAGCTCTAGCCCCGTGGTGGCAAACCTTTGGCACTCCAGATGTTATGGACTACAATTCCCATCAGCCCCTGCCACCATGGTCAATTGGCCATGCTAGCAGGGGCTGATGGGAAATGTAGTCCATGAACATCTGGAGTGCCAAAGGTTTGCCACCACTGCTCTAGCCACAGCCAAAAGAAGGAAACAGTACATGGGAATTGTTTCATGTCAAGGAAATGGCACAAGGAAGAACGAGGAGGAGGAGGAAGATTGGAGGATTTATACCTTGCCTTTCTCTTCTCTAAGGAGACTCGAGGCAGATCCTTTCCCTGTCTCTCACCACAACAAACACCTTGTGAGGTAGGTGGGGCTGAGATAATTTTTTAAAAACTGTGTCTATGCCTTGTCTCAGACAAAGATGAAAATGCAGCTACGCATTGTGCAGTGAAAGAGGGCTTTGAAAAACAGTCCCAAGATGCTCACCTGGCCAAAGAGGGAAGGAGCCAGTCAGCCTAGCCAGTCCAGCCAGACTCAGGAAGGTGGGAGCCAGACACTGCCAGCTTTGACACCTCCAGCAGCCAGAGCCAAGTGGCCGCCCAGAGGAGCTTCACCCCTCACCAGGAACCCATGTGCCTTGGGCACCTTCCTTGGCTATCTGCTCACTGATAAACCCAACCTTTCTGTTCACTTGCCTGCCCGCTGCCTATTCAATCCTTTTTTCCTTCCTTCCTTCCTTCCTTCCTTCCTTCCTTCCTTCCTTCCTTCCTTCCTTCCTTCCTTCCTTCCTTCCTTCCTTCCTTCCTTCCTTCCTTCCTTCCTTCCTTCCTTCCTTCCTTCCTTCCTTCCTTCCTTCCTTCACAGCTTATATGGGCCACCGAGGGATTTGATCACAGTTTGATTTCTATTGCGGGATGGATATACATCAGTGATGGCGAACCTATTGCGTGGGTGCCAGAGGCGGCACTCGGAGCCCTCATCATGTGGGGGGCAGAAAATCACCCCCCCCCAGACACACACACATCAAGGCTGGCCTGGGCCACTGAGCATGATGTGCATGCACCGCGGTGAGCAGGGAGGACTCGGCTGGCGGGCCTGGTACCTGTGCTCTGGGTGGCTGCTGCCTGGGGGGGGGGGGTGTAGAGGAGGCAGAGATGCTAGAGAGGCACAGAGCGGTGCACGCGGGACTTGCTGGAGGCTAGAGCAGGCTGGCCTCTGCTCAAACAGGTGTGGCAGAGGAAGAAGGAGCCAACCAATTTTTTCTAAGCTAAAACCTCAGAATTCAGGTTAAACTGCGGGGTTGGCAGTTTGCGATAAATACATGGGGTTTGGGCACTCGGTCTCAAAAAGTTTCGCCATCGCTGATATACATAATGATACAATTTAGCTAAATATAGAAAGACCGTAAGAAATCGGAGAGTGTTGGCATGTGTTTTGGTTACACATTTGGTGTTTGGCAGAGTGCTTGATTCCTGCTGTTTCTCCTTCATGTTTCCTTTAATTCCAGAGCCCACTGGGCCGTTCTCATTCAGTTTAATGTCCTCATTGCTTCTCTTTTTTTGTTTTGCTTTTGTTTTGTTTGTTTGTTTGGAAGGGTTGCTTTCTGCTAAGACAGTGTAACACCCAAAAGCATGTTAAGCATAGATTAGCCTATTTTTTTTACACCTCAAGCATGAACATAGTGATTTCTGATATGTAAAATCTGTTTGCAGTCAGAGAGACAAGCGGAATGCTGAAGCCAAGAGGCAATTAATTGGAGGGCGCTTTCAAAAACGTTTAGTTTAGTTTCCTTGAACAATTGGCCAAAAGCATTAGATTCAGAGGGAGCTTGAGTTTGTGGCACCTTCCAGAGTGTTTGCCGCCAATGCTTTGCCACCCAGATTTTCCCCACCATATACATATTGCCATAATACTGGCTAGGGTTAGAAACCAAACATGGGACGAGACAGACCCTTGGTCGTCTCCAACAAGTTTTTCTATTCTCTTCTGTTGACTTTCTATTGCTTGGATCCAACAGTCCTGCTAGTCAAAGAATTTTTGAACTCTGTCATTCCACATGTTCCAGATTTCCCCATTTCCCAAAGACTCAGAAGGAAAGGAAGGGGCAGCCTGGTGGGTGAGAAAGAAAATGGATGAGGAGAAGGAATGGATTGGCAGACCACCAGAGCAGAAACCTGGCTGTTCCAACTAAGGAGCCTTCAGAGTCTTGCTGGGTGACCCAACAGCAGTAAAAGTCAAGCCTGAATAAATCTGGTTGGTATCACATCTTATATCACTTCTGTCATGATAGAACCCCGAGTCTGATGTGTCCTTGACCCTCGAAGGGAATCAATGAATGCACCTGGAATGTTCTGCAGGCAAATCAGGTGCCCTGCAACTGAGCCAGTACATATTTGTCATACTATGAACATATGACATAGTCATGAGTCCCTCCAACTCACTGTTATCTGCTGTGTCTAGCAGCCAGAATCATACTGGGAGAAAATGGTGCCCGGGGCAACACCTGCTCTGGGTGCCCCCCCCCCCACCAGCAGAACACCGCTGGTGTGGGGGGATGATTTTGCACCCCCTACATGATTAAATTGGTGGTGCCTGGGGACATATGGCCCCACATGTCACTCTGGCAGATACGCCACTGCTAGCAGCAGCTCTCTCAAGGCAGGGAAGTATCTTTCCCAGCATATCCTGCTTGAGATTCTTTAACTGTAGACATCAGGATTTGAACTTGGGACCTTTTACATGCAAAACATGTGCTCTTCCACCATGCCACAGCTCCTTCCAAGCACACACTGCTGTGAAAATATGCTTTCTTTCATCTGCATGACGTGGGATGGGATTCCACCTGTTTCTTTCACCGAATCCCAAAGTCTGTGGTGTGTCTCCTGCCCGTTATTAGTAAAACGCAGCATCTATTCCAACGCAACTATCCTTGAGTCTCAAATAAGATTGGGATGACATGTAGGATCTAGTCGAACAAGCCTACTGCCATTCAATCCAGTTCCTGCCATGCAGCCGCGAGAGAACAAACATAAAACACGTCTAATAATTGCATAATTATGACATCTGTTACTCTCCAGCACCTCTTAGTGGGAAATTAACTGAAGAAATAGCAGGTTCAAAGATGTGTTAACATTCTGGGAGCATATTTGAAATATGAAAAGGGAGAGCATAATGGAGATTAAATTAAGCTCTCAGATAATCATCTGACACGTAGATAATTGAGCTGCTCTTCCCAGCGCCGATGAGCCCGCCCAGGCAAGAGAATGGGAAGGCAAGACAGTGCCTTTTAAAAGCAGGAGGAAATGAACAAGCAGACTTTCCATTCTCATTCGTTGTACGCATCTTTGTCAAGGTGGTAATGGGAGGAATCATTGAGGAAACAAAATATGATCTGAGATGACAAGGTTTAGGTAGTTTCAGGAACAACATGTCCTTCATGAGAGCCAGCGTGGTGTAGTGGTTAAGAGCAGGTGGATTCTAATCTGGATAACCGGGTTTGATTCCCCACTCCTCCACCTGAGTGGCAGAGGCTTATCTGATCAACCAGATGTGTTTCCACGTTCCTACGTTCCTGCTGGGTGATCTTGGGCTAATCACAGTTCTTTGGAACTCTCTCAGCCCCACCTACCTCACAAGGGCCATTTCCGCATGGCCAGCTGAGCGGGGGTGGATCGGCATGGTTCAAGCTTAATTCCAAAAGGTTTTTACACTTATAACTTCTGCATGGTGTTGCCCATTGATTAGAGATTAAACATCATTCTTGAACTCTTCAAATTTAGATTTTTTTTAATTAGGACGTCATTATTATGCAGATATCCCAAATTGATTTTTAAGACCTTTTGAAATAATAGTGCTGCTTCTGCAAAATGAAAATCATAATAGATTATTGACTTGTGCGTGGGCTTTCATCCAAGGGCACTTCCTCAACGTCAACATTTTCAATATCTTTAGTTTTATGCAAAGAGACACTCATAATTAGGCTTATATTAAAAGTTTGCCATCTATTGGCTCACTTTTATTAATGACAATAACATAGCATTGATTGTCCTTGAATTATAACTGCAAGCAACAGTGACTATTGCTGACATATTTAAACACAAAATAACTCTGTTATGCTGGGAATTAATATATTATGACTGTTATTATTCATGTGGAATAAACAGGGCAATGATCTAAATTGCTCCAAATAAACTACTTTTGCTGCTTAATGGAAATTAATTTCTAGAAATGAGAGCGGATGGAAAGGAGAACATTGAAAAGGAACTTTAGATACATTAAACCAAACCTTCCACATTCAGACTAGGGTTGCCAACTTAGACTTGGAAGATTCCTGGAAATCTGGAACCGAAGTTCAGCAGGGATTTGGGATCATTCTAGGATTTCTGTTTTTAGCTTCTATGCTATGCCATAGAGCAGTGATTCCCAACCAGGGTTCCATGGTACCCTGGGGTCAGTGGTGGAATCCAGAAATTTTAGTAACAGGTTCCCATGGTGGTGGGATTCAAACTGTGGGGCTGGGTGGGGCACGACGGGGGCATGGCCGGGCATTCTGGGGGCGGGGCATTCCTGGGTAGGGCTGTGGCAAGGATGCAGCCAAGCCGGTCCTTGGATGGGAAACAAATGCACGTAGGCGCAGGCTGCCACGCACGCCGGTGCACCTCCTGCTAGACTGCTTCAAGTTCTGCGCGCTACTGCTGAGAAGAGGGGCGTAACTAAGGCAAAAATCACGTGGCAAAATCACCAATTAGTAACCCCCTCTCAGCACACACAAATAATTAGTCACCTACTCTCGAGAACCTGCTGGATCCCACCTCTGCCTGGGGTGCCGTGAGCATGTCCCAGGGATACCACGGCAACGCTACTGGTCCCCCTCACTTTTGTGGTGTCTCCCGCCGGCGCCAGCAAGGACATGGAGCTGGCCCAGGGGGCAGGACCTGCCACAAGGGGGCAGGACCTGCCACAAGGGGGCAGGACCAGCCGTAGGGGGCAGGACCAGCCAATTCCCATCCCCCACCCCCAGTGCTTCCCTTCCCCCAGGGAGGGGAAGGTGGAGGAGATGGCAGGGGTACCATGAGATATGAAGAGTGAGGTCAAGGGTACTGTGATGTCGAAAAGGTTGGGAAACACTGCCATAGAGTCTAACCACCAGAGTTACCTTTTCCTCTATCCAAGCTGATCTCTTCAGACTGGAGATGAGTTGTGATTCCAGAGGAACTCCAGACCCTGCCTGGATGTTGTCAACCCTAATATAGACAGGATTAGATTTTGTATTGTTGAAGGCTTTCACAACCGGGATCACCTGGCTGTTGTGGGTTTTCCAGGCTTTACGGCTCTGGTCTGGCGGTTTCAACTTTTCTCCAGGCAGCAGCGGCCAATGGGACTTGGGCGTGCGGGAGGTTCCACCCCTCTGGGATTTTGGCAGCCCTCGTGGACATAAATTTCAAAAAGTCCCAGATGCAGAAAAGCATGTGAAATTAGGTTAGTCCTGCCTGCATTATTACTGGAAATGGAAGAATAAACCGCTGCAGTCCAAACTGAGACTGCTTTAGGTTAGGTCGAACAAGAGCTGCGCTTTACGAGTGGGTTTTTGAATCTGGCCCTTCAGCGCCTCTAACCATTACAACCACAGCAGCTTTCCTTAATGGCTGAGAATAGGACAGGAATTACGTGTGACATCCTTTGAAACTCTTTCAAGGTTACAGCACAGAGGGCAGTTCTGTTTTCAGCAAACATTTGCCAATAACACTTAGCTTAATGTCTTGCTAAGCCATTACTTGGGGACATTCGGCTTCCCTCCCCTATTGCACCCCAAGGGAGAAAGACCTTTCCCCTCAACCTTTGGGTGTTTTAATGCCTGTCTGTGGCACACTCCTTTTGTTAACATCGCTCTACACTTAGTTTCCTATGTTACATGAAGTCAACTGTTTGTTTCCTGACTCCAGTCTGGCAAAGTCCTTTTATGTTTCTTCCAGACTGGGACAAATACCAACCCACCATCACTTCGAGCAACTGTTTGGAAGTCTTAGTTTACAGGACTCATTATAATCAAAATAAGGCTAAGGGAAAGTCATAAAATTGCTCAGAGTCTCCACATTTGGAGGGTAAAATATTGGTCCGGTGGGAACTGGCTAAAGTCATTTCATACATTTTGCCATGGCCGAAGGAAGCAAACGAGCATTTCTCAGCTCCGGACAATCCAAGGCTTTAAAACATAAGCCTAACGCTAACTGTGCCTGTTTTCTCATGGAAACTGAGATGATTAAAATTGTCTTTTAGAGTGAAGGCTGATCCGTGGTGTAACGGGGACTCGGAGGCAGATTAAAACAGAACACCTATGCGAAAACATATTCACAGCCTTTACACACAAAAAATTTGTTTTAACTTGAGGGACAAGAAAAAAGTTCTTTTCACGACTGTTTGGGATTCGTGGGCATCAGAAGATACATTTCAGCAAAAGTTAGAAGGTGTGAATCATTCTTTCTACTGAATCGGTCTGAACGTTTCATCAGTTTGTATAAAAGAAATCTTTTTTTTTCCTTTCCCCTTTAATTTTTTTATCTGTTATTAATGTTTAGGCATTCACTCACAATTGGCACCGTTCAGTGAGTACAATGACAGAAATTAATAATTCATAGCTTTTTTTTGTTAGGGAGTGTGAAAAACGGGACATTTGTTCCCCCAAACAAGCGTTGAAAAGGTACGGTACTGTTTCAAAATCTAAAGCATGAAGGAGTTCTAGTCTCTCCCCACCTAACCCCATTCCATGAGATATTGTTTGTTCTCGATGCAAAATGATGAGTTCTGTATTTAGCCTGCAGGGTGACAAGTTTCCACATGTTCAGAGTCATTGGTCATGAGCTGAGATGCTACATATCGCATTGCAGGGGGTTGGACTTGATGGCCCTTGGGGTGTCTTCCAACGCTATGATTCTATGATTCTATATCTTTGATCAAGATAGTTTCAGGCTAGTATACTCTGTTTCACTGAAAGATGGTGGTTCGGTCGGTTGAGGTGCAGCGGTAGAGAAAGTGGTATGCTTACACATTAGAATATAGTCCCGAACAAACATGAGAATTATCATTCATTTTTACATGCTGTCGTCGTCAAAACCATTAGTTTGTATATTACTGAGCATGGTACTTTGAAACAAAAGCATTTATAGTTCATCAAACAACTATCAAACAGATGGGGTGGGGGGAGCAGGGCTAGGTAGGCACTAGGACCCAGGCAGAGCATTCTACAGCAAAGGGCCAGCATGTTGAGTTCTATGGTGGTGGAATGTACAATCCTACTAACATCTTTTTCTGAGACAGACTACATTGGACTTTGGTATGGGTTTGCAAGGAGCCAAGTCAATTTGCTGCCTCCTTGATCCATCTGTCCCTGTTGGTGCTGATCACTTTCCTTTTTGCCTCTGTGTAACTTCTCCTTCCTGTTAGTAGAAGTTGAGAACCGAAAGACTTAGTGTGTGCAGTTTACCAGCTCTTTCTACCCTTAGTTTCTCTCAGGACCTTCAAGCTGTCCTTGTGTTTCTGCCAGTCCTGATACCAACCCCTCTTTCTCAACCACTATCCCTAAACTCACGATAAACTAAAAACTCAGGATAGTATATCAAATTTATATGTGTGGTGTCAGACCAGGGTCAAAGAGATCTAGCTTTAAATCTATACTGCCTTGCCACACGGTCTCAACCTCAGTGTCCTCAGAGCCGGCATGGTATAGAGCC
Organism: Sphaerodactylus townsendi; assembly: GCF_021028975.2. Lineage (NCBI taxonomy): Eukaryota > Metazoa > Chordata > Lepidosauria > Squamata > Sphaerodactylidae > Sphaerodactylus > Sphaerodactylus townsendi. Next base: position 14,423,583 of record NC_059438.1, read on the forward strand.
AGGTTTGATTCCCCACTCCTCCACATAAGCGGCAGACTCTAATCTAATGAACTGGGTGTATTTCCCCGCTTCTGCACATGAAGCCCTCTGGGTGACCTTGGACTATTCACAGTTCTCTCTGAACTCTCTCAACTTCACCTCCCTCGCAAGGTGTCTGTTGTGGGAAAAGGAAGAGACTGTGATGGTAAGCTGCTTTGAGACTCCTTAAAGGCTGAGAAAGTGGGGTATAAATCCAAACTCTTCTTTTCTTCTTCACCTCTCAAAGTTGTAAGGGTAAAACATGGAAGAGAGGAGGAGAGCTGTGGAAGGGATCATCTTGAGAGGAGGGCGGGACAAAAATATACCAAATTTTGGTTTGTAAGATCCTCTGGGCTGAGCCTTGCCCTTTCATTGTTCGTCTGAGAAGTACCATGCCTCTTGATTGCTTATTATCATTGTTTGCTATTATTAGTCATATCCCTTGATGGACAAAATTCGTCTGTTTATGAAAGTTTGGTATCAATGCTTATTACTGTGGAAATCATCTAGATATGCTTGAAGAAATCATCTCATTTTTGTTCCATAAGGATACCAGCCTTCAGGGGGCACCTGGGGATTCCCTGGACTAAAGAGATCCCCCCTGGGGAAAATGAATACTTTGGATGCTGGATTCTGTGTCATAATATACTGAGATCCCTTTCCTCCTCAGGTTCCATCCCCAAATCTCCAGGAAGGAGTTTCCCAACCTGGATCTGGAAATTCTATCCTCCCATCCCCTTCTGGTGGTCATGGGAGAACTGATAACCCTATTGCTATATTTAGTATCACCTTGTAATTTGAATAAGCATCTCCTATTTTTCTCATTCGTTCTTGTAACAATCTGGTTTAAAGCTCAGTATTGTTCTGGTTTGAGGAGTAGAAATCTGGGAATGAGAGGTAACAACAGACCATGCATGGTTGTAGTCTTGGAGTGAGCATCAAGTTGGAAATCCTTGGCTGCAAACCACATGTTTATGTTTGTAAGATCAGAACTTCAGCAACACACTTTGTACACAAATACAGCTGGGAAAGTTCCATTGAACTCAATAAACTCTTCATAGAAATCCAGATCATTGGGCTTCACAACTTGCCAAGAAAATAGAGAACCACTTCAAGCCTTTTTCAGTGTCCCACCTATTTCAGTAGAAGATGGTTAAGCACATTCTGAAACTTCTAGTTGAAACCAATGGAACTTCAGAACACCGGACTGTAGCCGGATCAGGCCCGTAGATTTGAAATACTTTTCTTTGTAGTATGTGTCTAAGACATCAGTGGCTGTCATAAAAAACCCAAACGCACATATGCAAAGAAGAAAATCCCAATTGTTGAAGGAAAAATAATTGTTCAGGAAGTTGAGTTTTACTAAAACTAAATTTAAGTACTCAGAAACAGGAAGCCATTTAGCAGGGATGTTAGATCTTTCTAATGACTGGCTAACAAGAAACAGGCTGCCCTAATGCCCAGCCCCGAGCAATTACAAACGGCTTTCTTTCCAGACTTCATTAGAATATTTACTGCCATGTGGATAGAAGACTTTTGACACTGTGGTCATAAAATTTATGGAGAACCCCTTTTCCCTGTCTTCGATAGGAGATGGAAAGCTGAGGATTGCAACCTGCCCGGCTTTGTTCATTAGAGGTCTTGGTGGTCAAAGACCCCCTCAATTTAGAATTCTCCGGTGGTCCAATCAATCTCCCTCAGATGCGCTCTGTGTCCTTTCTTCTGTTCTAAAGCATGTTGCCGAAATTTCGCTTTAAGCGAAATTTGGAGTGTATATTTGGAGTGTTGCTGAAATTTCGCTTTAAACGAAATTTGGAGGGTATTTGAGTGTGTCTCCTCAAGTGAAACTTTCAAGGGAGACCATGAATGTTTTGACTAAACTACCAAAATTTATTGTTTAATATTTCATCCCCAGCAAAATGTTTCAGAAAGTTTGAAGAGCATTCCACAGATCCATTCCTTTTTTTTCTTTCTCTGAGAAAGGGATGATTCTATAACTATCTTTATAGCGGTTTGTTTCTTTCAGGGCCCAAATGGCCAACAAGGTGGAAGAGAAAGGGTTGGATCTCAGAGATCTCTTCCCCTAAAAGTGGCACCTTCCTCTGTCACAAAGTGACGCAAAGGTGTTCAGAAGAGACTTTTTGTGACTCCTGTTTTGGAAGCAGGTGAAGCAGTTGGCGAAACAGTTTGTTGGAATCCAACCCAAATATTTTGAAAAAGCCCTTTTACAAAAATCACACAGAAAGGATATGGACTGTTTAACATCTAACCTGTGTGTTCACATTTTCTCACCATACTGTTCCTGCAAAAAATGAAAATAAAAAAGGCTTTATTACACTCAGCTTTACAAACACATTGATCATGGCAGACTTGTACCGCTTTAAGTGCACATTTAAATCTTCTTAGGTATAACAACTAAAAGTGAAATGTGTATCAGGTTTGTACTTCATCATCGTAAAATCAATAATATACACATTTTACAGTGTAATGAGAAAGCACCCAATATGTCATTTTTGCATCAATAAAAGCATCTTTTTTTAAAAAAAAAAAGCTTCATATCTTGTTAATAAGAGAAGCTCGGCTTGCTTCCAGAACCTTGAAATACCCAGGGTGCAAGCAGATTAGACCAGATTTTTCTTATGCTTGTATGATGAAAAAATTCCTATCCAGAAACTCCAACTTCAAACATCACAACATTTTGCCGTTTCCAGAGCCAGTTGATTCTCCTATGGAGAGATAAAGGCCATCTGCAGCATTTTGGATACAGATCAAAGTTCGGGCTGACTCTCTCCCACCAAATGTACTTTCCCGCCCATTTCGTGGAGCCCAGTGAACTATCCATGTGTCAAGGTTAAACAGAAATTTACAAACATCAATGCATTAGATTGTTCATTTCCACTGCAGACAATGGTAAATGAGAACGCAGCACAGTATGGTGGGGGGAGAAAGCGAAGCTGGCTAATCCAACATATGGTGCTCTCCCATAACTATCTGAAAAAATTGTAGAAGAAAGGGAGTTTGAAACAGTTTGATCCCATGATTCCCACTAAGGAAGGAAAACTGGCATTCCTCTGATGCATCCCTGTCCTCAGTTATGTACCATTCCCACAAAATGTGGAAGGTCCATCTGCTTCCACTTCAACCCCAGTGACATTTTTTGTTTTTGTTTGTTATCATCTTGCAGTCACTCCCACTGACAAGTGTATCATTAACTTATCCTGTATTTCACCCTCAATCAGGTAGGTTAGACTGGCAGTGTATGATTTGCCCACTGTCACCCAGCAAGCTTCCATGGCAGAGTCAGGATTCAAACCTGTGCCTTCCAGAACGTAGAATCGGAGAGATCCATTGAGCTTATTTCTGAGTACACTCAGGGAAAGTATTACTTCCTATGACAAGTAGATGACTTGTAGAACTCATTGGCCCTTTCCGCAAGGGTGTAATACAGTGGCCCAGGGATGGCAGAAATGCCGTCCCTGGGCTGTTGTTCGCACAGGGCTGCTGTTCGCTGCGATGCAGAAGCGCCATCCTGGCCGCCCGGGAGTGGCGTGAAGCCGCCCCTGTTAACCTTGCTAAACAAGCAAGGTTTTTCCAAAGAACAGTCTTCCCGTCAGCGCAGTGCGAACAGCACTGGCAGGAAGACACTGCTTTCCCCCTCCCCTCCACTTACTGTCCCATCCAGTGTCGCTCTGGAGGGCTGCAGAGCCCTGCCCACTCTGCCCTCCGACCCCTGGAGGTCAGAGGGCAGCATGGGTGGGTCCCTGCAGCCCTCCAGAGTGATGCTGGATGGGACAGTGAGTGGAGGGGGTGACCGGAGGCGGCTCCATATGGAGCCACCTCTCTGGCTGAGGGGAAAGTCGGGGCCGTTCGCACGCTAGCGTGCGAATGGTTCCTGAGCCTCCACCAGCATGATTCATGCCAGTGGAGGTGCGTTTCTGCCCGTGTGCGGAAAGGGCCATTGTCAAAAGATGGTGATGGTTTAATTGGTTTTGGTTTAATTGGGTTTAAAAGGTGGCTGGACAGATTTACAGAGGATAAGACTATCATATTATAGAAGACTTTTACGGCCAGAATCAACTGGCTTTTATGGGCTACCAGACTACAGCCATACGGGAAAACCCACAATAGCCAGATAAGTCTATCACTGGCTCCTAGCCTTGGTAGGCTGATCAGATTTCCATGTCCCGAGACAGAACACCAGATGCCAGCTCCTTTTCCTTCCAGCTTTATACTAAATCAGACCATTGGTCTATCAAGTTTGGGATTGTCTGCTCTGACCAGTAGCAGCTCATCAGAGTCTTGGACAAAGGTATTTAGCATCACCTACAGTTTGGTCCTTTAACTGGATGATATGGAGATGGTAGAAATCAAACCTGGGGCCTGCTGCATGCAAACAGATGCTCTACCTTTAGCCATGGCCCCTCTCCAAGGTGAAGGCTGGGGCAGGGAGCAATAATTAGGAGTGGGTTGTTGCCTGTGGGCCTTGCTGATGGGCTTCTCTGGCCACTGTTTTAAACAGGACATTCAATTTGATGGTCTCCTAGGTATCATTCCTACACTTAAGTTCTTCTGTACAATAAATTGGAATACTGTTTTAAAATGTTGCCAGATTTGACTTTATTGTGGGATCCGACCCCAAATGAATGCATTTGTTACCTCTTACCTTGCCAGCTTTTTTTCCACCCCAGAACTACGGATGGCTCACGGAATATTCTCAGGGGGTTTCCTCACCAAGCATCAAGCAGATCCAGGTCTCCTGGACTGATTCAAGTCCCCTCAAACTCACACACAGCTATAAAAGAGCTGGATCTGTTTGGATGTTTCTTTATGACTAAAACAAGGAAACGACGGTTGAAACAAAACATTTTCTACGCAGCCCAAATCACAAGGCAGGGATTTAACTTGGTGTATGGTTTTATTTGCGAATTGTAAAGGAGAAAAATGAAAACTATTCATTGCACTTAAGCTGACTTTGGGATTATATCTCAACAGAATATTCGCATCCAGATCTTTTACACCCCTTTTCTAACTAGCATGGGAAAGCAAAGTTAAGCACAGGTGATCGGCCGATTGGATTTCATCGACGCATAGAAAAGGTTTGCGAAGCGTAGTTTGCAGAAAATAGATTGCCGTCAAGAGAATTTTGTATGAAATATGAACATCTAATTTTATGGGAGAAAACAAACATGCCGCAGTTACTTCCTGGACTGTGCAATCTCCACATCTTACTCAAGTTTACCCAGAGGGATCATCTTTTAAATATGAACAATAATATCAGCTGGCTGCTTTGGGGTTTCTTTTGTGGCATGATCTGTCTAGCAAAGTATTGATTCCAACATATCCAGTGCTTGTTATATTATGCAGAGTGCTCGAAGGGAACTACAGTACTAAAGAACAACTCTTCGTGTTTCTCCCTTCTGAAGAGGAACACTTCCTATTTATCCAAATCTCCAGTATGATAGAATTGCTTCCTACCATATGAGGGTAAAATAAGGTAGCTTAGAAGAAGAGAAGAGAAGAAGAGTTTGGATTTATATCCCCCCTTTCTCTCCTGCAGGAGACTCAAAGGGGCTTACAAGCTCCTTTCCCTCCTTCCCTCACAACAAACACCCTGTGAGGTAGGTGGGGCTGAGAGAGCTCCGAGAAGCTGCGACTAGACCAGTGATGGCGAACCTTTTTAAGACTGAGTGCCCAAATTGCAACTCAAACCCCATTTATTTATCGCAAAGTGCCAACCCGGCAATTTAACCTGAATGCTGAGGTTTTGGTTTAGAAAAAACGGTTGGCTCCCTCTTCCTCCGCCCCACCCGCTTGAGCAGGGGTCAGCCTGCTCTAGCCTCCGCAAGTCCCACGCGCACCGCTCTGTGCCTCTCTAGCATCTCTGACTCCTCTGCGCCCCCCCCCCTCGGGCAGCAGCCACCCAGAGCACAGGCACCAGGCCTGCCAGCTGAGTCCTCCCTGCTCACCACGGTGCGTGCACGTCGTGCTCAGTGGCCCAGGCCAGCCTAGATGTGTGTGTGTGTGTGTGGGGGGTGATTTTCTGCCCCCCACATGACAAACTCTGTGTGCTCGTGCCCACAGAGAGGGCTCCGAGTGCCACCTCTGGCACCCATGCCATAGGTTTGCCATCACTGGACTAGCCCAAGGTCACCCAGCTGGCAAGTGTGGGAGTGCGCAGGCTAACCTGAATTCCCCAGATAAGCCTCCACAAGCGGCAGAGCTGGGAATCAAACCTGGTTCCTCCAGATCAGTGTGCACCTGCTCTTAGCCACTATGCCACTGCTCTCTAGATCCAACCACATTAAGAAAATGTAAGTGCCATGAAGTTTTTGTAAGAAGGGGCAGTGATTTTTTTCTCGTTCCCCTTCCCACCAAAGACCCTCAATAATCTCTTACTGAGAGTGCACTGATGCTAGAGAACAAAATGTCAAGTGTCTAAGCAGTGGTGTGGGGGGGAGGAAATGGCATCCCCCCTTCCCCCGCGTGGCATTGCCGCTTGCCATTTTGAGGCCTGTGCCGGGCCCTACCCAGAACTGGAAAAGGGGGAGCTTCATTTTCCACCACATTATCCAATTACATTGAATTAATTAGTTGCTTAAAAGGAAAGATATTTCATCAACAAATAATTATTTAATCAGTTGGTCAATCTTCAGAGAGGTGCAGATGAACAGCCATTGCAATACTGTAAGCTGATAAAGCGAAACAGGCAGACGTTTATTCTGTGATTTACAGGATTTGTTTTTTTAAAAAAGAAGATGTAAGAACTAGAAGAACCAAATGGGTGTTTTCTTGTCTTTTTCTCTCCAGCTAGGTCACGAGCCAACACCTGTAATTACGCCATATCCTAAGTGTCATCTTTGATGTGATAGTTAAGGTCTGTAGAACAACAGAAAAGCTGAATGTGGTGATTCAGTTTCATTTCCCTCCCTCCTTTTCTTTCTTTTCGCCAAAAAAACAGCCTCCATTTCAAGCAGCATTTTTAAGGGCATGATTTACAACTCAACGAGACCCCTGCCGGGGCCAGAAAAATGACAAACAATAAATATATGGCACATTATGTGAACAGCCATGAACACAATGCCTTGTCGGTTACGGATCGATAGGGGCACATTTTAATTTCGACTTTCATAAAAATCTTGGCATGTACACCTTGTTTGAACACAAGCCTGGAAGTCAAGTGTGTCATCCAAGCATGGAGTTTATCACCGTCTATATATTTTGTCCTTTTCAGGTAATGTCATCGCTAAGGCAACAGGCATTGCCCGAGAAATCATTTTCCAACCAGCTCATTTGCTGAAATCTGAGGTTTGGGAGAAGGGCGACCAACTTCAAGGTGGGGTCTAAAATTCTCCCCGAATGGCTACAGAGAGCAGTTCGCTTGCAGGAAAGGGCAGTTGTGAAGGGCAGAGGTTCATGGCAGAGGTTCCTAACTTTTTTCAGACTCCGGGCTCCTTAGGAATTTTTAACAAGGTTGATGGGGGCAACCACAATATGGCTGCCACAGGAACAGTTCCAGATTTAGATGAAGAGAGGCTCTAGGGCAGGGGTCTGCAACCTGCAGCTCTCCAGATGTTCATGGACTACAATTCCCATCAGTTCCTGCCAGCATGGCCAATTGGCCTGATGGGATTTGTAGTCCATGAACATCTGGAGAGCCGCAGGTTGCAGATCCCTGCTCTAGGGTATTCCACTTGTGAGGCCCCTCATGATCCCCCACCTGCACAACTAGAAGAAGAAGAAGAAGAAGAAGAAGAAGAAGAAGAAGAAGAAGAAGAAGAAGAAGAAGAAGAAGAAGAAGAAGAAGAAGAGTTTGGATTTATATCCCCCCTTTCTCTCCTGCAGGAGACTCAAAGGGGCTTACAATCTCCTTGCCCTTCCCCCCTCACAACAAACACCCTGTGAGGTGGGTGGGGCTGAGAGAGCTCCGAGAAGCTGTGACTAGCCCAAGGTCACCCAGCTGGCATGTGTGGGAGTGTAAAGGCTGACCTGAATTCCCCAGATAAGCCTCCACAGCTCAGGCGGCAGAGCTGGGAATCAAACCCGGTTCCTCCAGATTAGATACACGAGCTCTTAACCTCCTGCGCCACTGCTGCTCCTGGAAGATGGAAGAGTGTTTTAATGTGTTTTAATGATGTATGATAATTTCATGTTGTGACCCACCCTGAGCCCTGTGGGAATATGGCAGGATATAAATCAAAATAAATAAATAAATAAAATTGAGTAAAGCCGAGGATGATGACGGGTGTTTAACGTTCTGCAATTCACAATTCCTCCTCTAAAGGACATAAGATGTCATTGTTAATACCATAGTGATTGGAAAAATGCATAAATGTTAAAGTTAACACTGTGAAAACTTTTGGCATAACGGAGCTTTGTAAATATTTTGTGGAATAAGTCCTGGAAGCACACAATCAATACAGAAATCAATGCTAGTGTCATTGGCTTAAGTTGGTATTATTCTGAAACCAAGTGCAAGGAATATTACTGAAGGCTGTTTAAGGACTACAGTGCACATGTAAGAAAGGCCTATTGTGACCCAGAAGTGATGTCACAATGTTCTATGGTTTTATGAATTCCCCCAACCTCTGTGGTTTTTACCATAGAGACTGGCCAAATTCTGGAGTGTGATGATGTCACTTCTGGGTACAGCCAGAAGTGATGTCCCGGCATTCTACATTTTGACTCCAGAAGTGATATCATAATGATCTATGGTTCCATGCATTCCCCAAATCTCTGTGGTTTTTACCATACAGGTTGGGCAATTCCTGGACTTTTGTGATGTCACTTCCGGATACAGCTAGAAGTGATGTCTTGACATTCTGCCATTTCACGCCACTTGCCATTTTTGTCCCTGCTGGAGTGAAGCTAGCAACCTTCCTCTGAAATTGACCAGAGAAGATATAAATCCTAGACACTGGTCCCTCTACACTTGGCTGAGAAACAAAATGGTATCTGTGGTACTAAAAGTGATTACGTAGGTCTGAAGGCCATCTTGAATATCTGACATGACCCTCAATGTTTGGCAACAATGGTGTAATCAGATGTTGAGTAAGAATTTCCTATAAATATATCTGAATGAATTTGACTTTTTACAAGAGTGAAGCACACCTGCTGAGTTTCTGACCATAAAACTGTACTTGATCTTTCTGCTGGCCCAAAGACAGTTTCCCCGTGGTCATTCAGCAACACATTCACCTGTTTTTCTGCACCTACAGAAATCGAGCAGCCAGAAGTGGGTTGCTGTTTAATTCTAGTTTAAAAGCCCCTTCAATGCGGAAAGGATCAGGTGTGCCAAATAGTGGCGATTAGGAGAAGAAAACGAATGGGGAAGCAGATGATGTTACTCTGACCAAACTGGCAGAATATATTGGGATGAAGAAGCGCTGGCAAAAGCTGTGACAGTTTTGATGAAATATGTTCATCATTTTCTGTCTTTTGGAAAAAGTAAAAGTGCTTTTTTTTAAATGTAGAGCAGGAAAATGATCAGTTAAAACTTGAGGCTTCATGTGAAGGAGTGGGGAAACAATTCCAGTTACCAGATGAGAGTCTGCTGTTCATGTGAACGAGATAAATTTTTCTCCCTTTCTCACAATACTAGAACCAGGGGGCATTCATTGAAAATGCTGGGGGGAAGAATTAGGACTAATAAAAGGAAACACTTCTTCATGCAACGTGTGATCGGTGTTTGGAATATGCTGCCACAGGAGGTGGTGATGGCCACTAACCTGGATAGCTTTTAAAAGGGCTTGGACAGACTTATGGAGGAGAAGTCGATCTATGGCTACCAATCTTGATCCTCCTTGATCTGAGATTGCAAAGGCCTTAGCAGACCAGGTGCTCGGGATCAGCAGCAGCAGCAGCAGGCCACTGCTTTCACATCCTGCAGGTGAGCTCCCAAAGGCACCTGGTGGGCCACTGCGATTAGCAGAGTGCTGGACTAAATGGACTCTGGTTTGATCCAGCAGGCTCGTTCTTATGTTCTTATGTGGAGGAGTGGGACATCAAACCCAGTTCCTCAGAGTTTACCACTCTTAACCACTACGCCATACATCAGGAGTGCTTTGATTGAGTGTTCCTGCATGGCAGGGAGTTGGACTTGATGGTCCTTGTGGTCTCTTCCAACTCTATGATTCTATATATGGCAGGTTTGGAGGGCTCTAATCCTCCCATCATCCCAATGACATCACTGTAAGTGAGCCGGCCCTCTTGCATCTTTTCAGTTACCATCCAGGTATTTTGTTGCAGCTCCCAAACGAAACTGGATTTCCCAACTTCTGTGCCAATTCTAACTTTGATCATTTGTCTCTATAACTTCCGTGAGGTGAGAAGCATCTTAGGCGAAACTTATTAGATTTGGACTGCTTATGAAACCTTAGGGAGGTCTAATTCAGGATATGGATTTCCATGGAGTTGGGGGAGGGTGAAATTTCGGTCCCAAGAAAGGTTCAATGGAAAATGGGACCGCACCTGGACATCTGCTTATTAGATGCTTGCTGTGGAAACAATCTGTTCAAATTTAACAAGGGCTGACATCATCACGAAACCGCTCTGCCATCGTTTCACAATTGGTTGCTCCGTGGCTAGATTTCTTTCAGATTTTCCTGAGGTTGAATTGGTTTGGCAGCAAATTTTTTTGCTCTGCGAAATGAGGGGTTCCTTGGCAATTAGGCCTATGAGGTTCAAAAATATCCCCCCCGCCCCCCCCCCACAACAAATACATCCACACAAGTCATATATAGCTAGCCAGAAGGAAAGCCGCTGACAAGCGTTGCTCTATGTAAACTGTGAGTTTCCCTTCTGCAGAAAATGCAGCCAAGAAACGAAGGTGGTAGAAAACGTTTAAAAAGCATTACCATTTAACAATGCCGAGAAAAAGAATGGTGCCACTTTAATAGTGCATAGGCCATAAAGCGCCCTTTTTATTTAGGGAAACTCTATTTTAAATTAAACATCATAAGCCCTGAGCCATAGCCAAGCATATTTTTGGACCATGTGCTGTGAATTATTTCGCAGAAGACGGCTATTCTTCTTTTTCCAATGGAAACTTTAAAAAGCCCAAATGTTGTATGGATTTGTTTGCATCCATTTAGGCGCTAAGGGGGGAAGTGGCTATGCTACTTTTCACTTAAGAGAAAATACATACGGGATGTGAAGCTTTTCCCTGGGCTAGGCCCATGTGCAGTATTTTTTCACTAACTAATTTCAGCAGGGTATATAATGCCATGAAGCCAGTGGTGGGATCCAAAAATTTTAGTAACAGGTTCCCATGGAGGTGGGATTCAAACTTTGGCGTAGCGCCAATGGGGCTGGGCGGGGCATGACTATGGTGACCATTAGTCCCGCATTTGGCGGGACCGTCCCGATTTCCAATCATTTCTCCCGCCTCCCACCGCCTCTTTAAAAAGTCCCGATTTTTTCCAAAGGCTGCCGCACTGCCTTCTGGGGCGTTCAGTTTCCCGCCCTTTCCCCGGCTCTCCTCGGCTGTCTCGCTAGCCTGGGCAGATGGGGGTGGGGTGGGGGCGAATGGATGGGTGGCTAGCTAATTTTCTTTCAGTTCGGTTGTTAAATTGACTCCCCCCATTGCAGTCTCCACGCTCATTGCCTCCTCTTCCTGCGGTGCTTGGCTGGCTTGCTCCTCCCCTTCTCAGCCATGCAAGCCTCCCATAAGCGTAACACCAGTTGAGCGAAATGGGCGGCTGCCCAGGGCGGAGAAATTTCCTGTCACGTGGGGGCATGAGCAGGGGCCCCGCCCCGCCCCCACCCACTGAAGCCAAGTTCCGTGGGTTGCTGCTGACCTGCTGCTGCTTCACCCACTTCCCAACCTGCTGCTGCTTCACTTGTGTGGCCTCTCTAAGCCTCAAGTCCCTTGGCTCCGCCCCCACTTACATTATCGGAGGGAGGCTGGAAGAGAGAAGCAAAGCAATCATGAGCTGGCCAGGTGTGAAGAAGCGGCTGGCAGTGGCTGTGAGGAGGACTCCGGAAGGACTGCCTGAGAGAGTTCCAGAACAGCACCGGTTGCCAGAGGTCCAGATGGGCGGCAAAGTGGCAGGGAGGATAGGAATGTGTCTTACTCTTACATCATGCCCTCCTTCCCCCATAAATATGCCTCTGATGAGAAGCCCCTCTTTGTTCCCCCCCCTTTGCTTTCTCTCGGCAGGTCTTGGAAGGTGAGTCTCACGGGGGCGGAGGGCTTGCCAGCTTCAATGGTGCACTGGCTTGTTTTGGAGGAGCCTGGACTTTAATGCCCCCCCTTTTAATGCGAGCAGCCTGGGTGGGGGGCTTGGCACAGAGGCAGCTGACAAACTTGCAGCAGAAAGAGAGAAAGGTAACATGAAAAAAAGTAAAGGAGCATTTTTCCTAGGGAGGCGCTGCCAGGTGAGACCACAGCACCAAGACCCACCAAAACAGACTGGGGGGCTGGGATTTTTTAAGACCTTTCAATTTTTTTAAGGGATCCTCCCTGCCCACCCCATCGAAAGCAAAAGCCTCCTCCCCCAAGCCTCTTGGCCATCTGAGTTAATATTTTAATGGGCTGGGCTACTGTAATTCCTGTATGTCTTCCATTCTTCCTCTGTCTGTATGTCTTCCATTTTACTTTGTGTCTGTTCCTTCCTTCCATCCTGGTCCCACAATGTGTCCTCCCTCCCTCCCTTCCCACAGTGTGCTCTCCTTTCCTTCCCACAGTATGTTTTCTTCCTTAACACAGCTAGTGTCCCTACTCATGGGCTTCCTAGGCAGAATGCTGGATTAAATGGGTCTGGGGTCTGATCCAGTAGGGCTCTTTTGATGTTTTTATAGCACTGCTGGGACTCTGCTAGCCACTGAGCAAATGCTGAAGATGGTTAGAGTGTTGGAAATAGATGTCTCCACTGCCACTCATAAGCCAAATGGCAAAAATTTGTGTCACCTTTGTTCAAGAGCTGGGGTGGTGGCTATTCCAGTGTTGGAAAGCTTTGTGGAGATGTTGCAGGAGATATAATGTCCAGTTCACCTGTGCCAGCAGAAAGGTCAGAAAAAGTAACAAAATTTTACACCGTAAAGGCTGATAACTGTGAATTTGTTGCTACCCATCCACCATCCTCACTTGTGATTGAGGAGATGCAGTGGAGAGCCAGGGATCAGCATCCTGCAGCACTTGTAGACAAGGAGGGCAGAAAGTTGGATGGAAGGTGTATACATCTGCGCTGTGCTAAATCCTGAGAATTGGCAGTTATTTGTGGTAATTATGGCTGCATATCAGTTGTCTCTTATGGAGGCAAGTGAATATTTCCATCCCCACAACACAATTACTTCTGTTAAATACAAAGCTTGCATGGGGGGTTATGTTATATTTCATGGAAGGCCTACAGCAGGGCATGAAAACCCTCTCTAACCTAGATTTGTCTATGTTCTGCAGCAAGAAATTTATTTATTTATTTATTAGATTTATAGGCTGCCTCATTCCCGAGAGTGCATCTCATTTTAATATTATTGGCATTGTTTGTGTGAGAGAGAAATAGAAAAGGGGCAAAATGTTAGGGAGCATTTGAGAGTATAGCCATTTTTAAGACTATAATCAAACTGAGAGCAGCCAGGAGTGATAATGCTTAGTCTCCTCTAAGTATCATGCATTCCGGGCAGTAACATTTCAGGCAGCAACATTTTAATAAAGGAAGAATTTTGTTGAAACTGTAGAATTTAGCATGCATTTAATCAGTCTTTTTAGCTAGTTGTTTGAGTCAAATTCTTAAATTGCAGAGCTTCATTTGCATGGTCTACTGATTTCATTTCATTGAGTTTTCCAAAGTACCATGGTTTCAAATGTTGGAAGTTCCCCTACTTTTAGCACTATGCACCTTTTATACTTTTACCACTAGTTCAGCTGTTAACAGTAATGATGATTGATTATTGTGCATAACATTTTTATACAAGCAGTTTAAAAGCTCTCCGATCTACTGTCTAATCTAATGTGAGAATTTTGTTCCCAAATGTGAGATTTATCAACTGTGCATTGCTTTATTCCACTGGCGAATGGCCATTGGACAAAAATGTTTATCATATTGCACTCTTTTTTGGATATCCCACCCTTTTACTTGCCCTGTAGTAATGATCCACTCCTTCCAGTCCCAATAAGAAAAGTGGACTCTAAATAATGTAAAATACACCACACTGGCTAGAAGGGGCAGGGGCTTGGAAACTTCAGGGGGGGGGGGGGGCATCCAACTCTGGTTTTGCCCAGGGCTGCAGTTTTTCTGTTCATGCTATGCCCCTGAAGCCTCCCCGTTTGTTCTGGCTCCCAGGGCAGCTCTCTCTCCATTCTCTCTCTCACCAGCTTTCTCTCTGCTCTACTCCTTCGCTTCCACATGCTCCGACCTTCACTGCTGTCCCTGCTCTCCTCCCCCACTTTCCCCTGTTTAAGGGGGGGTCAAAAAAGTTGGGGTGCATTATTTTTTACCTCCTGGTTAAAAGGGAGACGTTCTGGAGACGAAAGTAATCCTAACAACCCACGCCGGATGATGAACTCTGTTGTGACTAGAATTAGAGTATGTGATGATGCTCAAAACAGAATCCCTTCCTGGAATACAGTCCATGGTTTTCTCTATTCCTGTTCCTTTCCGACAAGGCTCAAGGGAGGTGGGCAGCTGCCCCAAGCTTCAACAAGCAAGAAGGTTGAGGCTAAGGGGCTGCTGCTTGGGGCTCCACTGCTTGGCACAGGCCCCAGTGCACCAGGCATGTCACTGAGCGCTGTTTCCTCCCTCTTTGGAGAGAAGGTGGGGAAGAGAAGAGAAGGAGATCCTGGCTTCCCCTTTTTTAGAGTTAATTCATCTCATCAAGCTGCAACCACTCTTGAGTCTGCAGAGGAACCGGGTTTTGATTCCCAGCTCTGCCCGTCCTGAGCTGTGGGGAAGGAGAAACTTATCTGGGGAATTCAGATTAGCCTGTGCACTCCACACACACGCCAGCTGGGTGACCTTGGAGCTAAGAATCACAGCTTCTGAGGAGCTCTCTCAGCTCCCACCCACCTCACCAGGGTGTTTGTTGTGAGGGGGGAAGGGCAAGGAGATTGTAAGCCCCTTTGAGTCTCCTGCAGGAGAGAAAGGGGGGATATAAATCCAAACTCTTCTTCTTCTTCTCTTCTTCATGCTGGGTCTTCTTCTCCTGTTGCCTTCTGCCTTTCCTAGTATTATTGTCTTTTCCACTGAGTCTCGTCTTTTCATGATATGGCCAAAGTCAATAGCTTCAGCTTGGTCATTTTTAGCTGCTAGAAAGGATTCAGGTTTGATTTGATCTTTGTGTGCATTATGTGCAGCCAAGTGTCTTCAAGTTTATGGCAACCCTATATTTGCTCCATATAGACCAAATTTTTTATCAAGAACCCCCCCCCCCCCAGTCAATGGTGTCCCACTTTACCAATGTTAAAATCTGGTCACCTTAGGCATGACGGGGGCGTGACCGGGCATTCCAGGGGCGGGCATTCCTGGGATGGGTCTGTGGCAAGGATGCAGCTGCTGAGCCAGTCCTTGGGCGGGAAACGAATGCACACAGGCTCAGGCTGCCACGCACGCCGGTGCACCTCCTGCTAGACTGCTCCAAGTTCTGCGCGCTACTGCTGAGAGGAGGGGCATAACTTAGGCAAAAATCACGAGGCAAAATCACCAATTAGTAACCCCCTCTCGGCACACACAAACAATTCGTAACCTACTCTCGGGAACCTGTGAGAACCTGCTGGATCCCACCTCTGCATGAAGCACATCTTCCAAAGCGGCCATTTTCTCCAGATAAACTGATCTCGGTTACCCAGAGATCAACTGTAATTCCAGAAAATGTTCAGCTACGCCCTGGAGGTTGGCACCCCTCCTGGCACCTGTATAGGTCAGCAAAGCTTTCTGTTTCAGTCTATTTCAGTTCAGTCAGCAAACTGAGCAAACTGCTGAAATGACGCAGTAGGATTTAGGTAAGAGTTTGTGCATTCTAAGCCCCCCTTCCGCACATGCAGAATAAAGCACTTTCAGTCCACTTTCACAATTGTTTGCAAGTGGATTCTGCTATTCCACCCAGTAAAATCCAGCTGCAAATTGCATTGAAAGTGGACTGAAAGTGCATTATTCTGCATGTGCGGAAGGGACCTTAGTTTCTGCCTAAGTCTGGAGATCCCTTTTTTGTTAAAATGTTGCACATTGCACCCTGCATTTGTAAACTGTGTGATTTGTCTAAACTGGATTTATACCCTACAGCAGTGGTGGCGAACCTTTGGCACTCCATATGTTATGGACTACAATTCCCATCAGCCCCTGCCAGGATGGCCAATTGACCATGCTGGCAGGGGCTGATGGGAATTGTAGTCCATAACATATGGAGTGCCAAAGGTTCGCCACCACAGCCCTACAGGATTATGAAAACCAAATGTGTTTTCCCCCCAAGAAAAAGAAAAGAAAACCAGTTGTTATTAGTGCTAAAATATTCCCAGGGAAAGAATAGCTAGAATGTGCAAGGCTGGATAATACAACTTCAGCCTAATATGGGAACAGAAGAATAATCAGAACCAATGCTACTTTCCGCACAAATCTCCCAAAACGTTTTCAATAACCCCCGTTTTGTTCGCATTCATTTGTCTTGCACTGTTTTCAAAATACTAATAATGATGGAACCTTTGTGGCCCATGCACAGGAGCCACCGCCGAAAAGACTCCGCCAAGGTCAGATGCTAGTCTAATCTGCTCAGATGATGACACTCCAAATAAAACTTAGTCTGATGAGTGAAGCTGTCACCCAATTGTGAATCAGAAGAGATGGTCCCCAAAGTATGTGGGCTCTAGGCCCGTGGTGGCGAACCTTTGGCACTCCAGATGTTATGGACTACAATTCCCACCTGCCAGCATGGCCAATTGGCAGGGGCTGATGGGAATTGTAGTCCATAACATCTGGAGTGCCAAAGGTTCGCCACCACTGCTCTAGGCTATGAACAGCTTTGCAAGTCATAACTAGCACCTTGAAATGGACCCAGAAATAAACGGACAGACAGTGGATAGCTGGAGTTTTGAAGAAAGGGAGAGAAATGCATCACAGTGAGAAACGGTATTGTTTAAAAAGTCCTTTATGCCATTCAATTTGATTGTTTGCTTACTCAAAACAAAACATTTTTTTGCTTCCTTTCCATCCAGCTTCAGGCCTCCAACCACCCAAGCATTGTAAAATACATGGAATACATTATACATATAATAATTTAAAAACACATTTAAAATACATATAAAAATGACTTGAAAGCAATAACTTAACAAAACCATTACTGTTTGCAATGATCAAACACTTGTGGCAAGTTCTCGTGCCAAGCATCACATCACCAACCAGGAATATGGGAAGTGTTTCTTTAGACTTTCTGAAAAGATTTCTTCTGGAAGAAAAAGACCATCTCCTATGGAATAAGTCTTTCTCCACTGGAAGATTTGATGAAAGGATTTGGCTTAGCAGAGGAGAATCATAAGGTCTATTCTATGGCTCTAGACAGCCAGAGTGGTGCACTCTAATCTGCAGAACCGGGGTTGATTCCCCGCTCTGCCACTTGAGCTGTGGAGGCTTATCTGGTGAACCAGATTAGCCTGTGCACTCCGACACATGCCAGCTGGGTGACCTTGGGCTAGTCACCGTTCTTCTGAGCTCTCTCAGCCCCACCCACCTCACAGGGTGTTTGTTGTGAGGGGGGAAGGGAAAGGAGATTGTAGGCCCCTTTGAGTCTCCTACAGGAGAGAAAGGTGGGATATAAATCCAAACTCCTCCTCCTCCTCCTCCTCCTCGTCTTCTTCTTCTTCTTCTTCTTCTTCTTCTTCTTCTTCTTCTTCTTCTTCTTCTTCTTCTTCTTTCTTCTTCTTCTTTCTTCTTCTTTCTTCTTCTTCTTCTTCTTCTTCTTCTTCTTCTTCTTCTTCTTCTTCTTCTTCTTCTTCTTCTGCAAGAACATCCAAAAGAAACGAATATCACGAGATTGTCTCATCTGTCATGTCTATTCAATGTTTAGGCTTAATGACTGGTTGCATTTTGTTGTATATTTATGAATTTTTTTTAAATAAAATAGCATGTAGCTCTAGAATGTCAGGAAAAAGAGTACATTTTCAGCTCCGGAACAACTGCCAAAGCTTTCGCCAGTTTCTGTATATTAAGTTAGAATGGAGCAAGCGTTGAAATGTTTTGCCGCCTCCAGTTCGGTGTCAACAGACTTAACCTTCTTTCCGGTAAGTGTGTCATTAACAATTGCTCTTTGCCCCCAGGAGTACTAAAAAAAAGAAGGAAAACTTGGTAACCCAACACCGAGAGTTCCACTTAAGTAGTTACCTGAATGTCTCGCTATCTTTCAAGAGAGATCAAGTGGAGGAAATGAAAACACTTCTTTCGGCATACTCCTGCGAACTGGTCAGTTTCGGAGTGTTCAAAAGAAGGGTCATCCCAGGTTCTTCTGGAAGTTCCTAGGAAAACAAGTCTTGACTTTGACCGAGTAGGCTTAATCACCCAAAAAGTGTCCTGGACAACTGGCGTGAAATATGAACAAGTTTAAGATGGATGGGATTTGGAGTTACTCTTTCAGATTCTCAAGGGACGTAGCCTCTTCTGGATACACTGATCCTGTAAATGTAATTTGCCAGTAGAAGCTGGTCGTTGTACACAGAGGCTGAGTTTCAGCTAAGAGGAAGGACACATGATTTCATCTATTATTGATTTTAAATGGAATAGGGGGAAGTCTCTGTCATTATAATCAATGCAAACACTGAATGGCAAGAGTTAATATACAGTTATCCCTTATGCGTGTTGGCAGAAGAAATTAAATGGGAATTTTGGGGGTGTTTTGTAAAAACCGCAGATGACACAGAAAAAGTTTAGAAACACAGAAATGCACAAAGCATATGTGTAATATTGTATAATATCAACATATTTTTTCTTTTAACCCCCTAAATATGCTCAATTTCTTTTTTTAAGTTAAAAGGAAAGAAAAAGAAAAAAACCCAGAATTATTCTCCGGTATGAAGGGAGGGCCAAAAGTGTTTATACAGATGTCCGGGGGGTGGTAGGCACTGTGCTCCTAAAAACACTTTCTGCCATAGAGTTTCTGCCCAAATATTAGAGCATCTCCCGCATTGGCACCAACATGATGACGTCACTTCTGGAAGTTATGTCGTCAGGCAGGAGGTGTTGTGGCTTGGGTCTCATTTTAAGCTTAGTATGATTCTCTCACCCCTCTCATCCCTGCAAGGGCCAGGTGAGGATGGAGCCTGGGGAGGACAGAGATCTCAGGGGGGTACCGTGCCACAGGGTCCGTCTTCCAAAACATCCATTTTCTATTGCGCAACTGATCTCTGTAGTCTGGAGATGAGGTGTAATTCAGGGATATCCCCAGGTCCCATCTGGAGGCTGACATCCCTACGAGTTGATCACCCAGGTAAATTCCGTGGCATCAGTGGGCCCCTTTATTGGAACACCCCAGTAGGCCAACTTCCCAGACTATCATGATGGTCACTTTCTCAAACCATCTCCCTTCTTTGAGACCATCCCTTTTAGCAAGTCATTAACTCGCACTTCAAATACTGACTCCTTTTGGCATAATTTGATTTATAGGCTGTGGGACTGTTCAGTTAATTTAAGTGAAAGAACTCAGATTTCTGAGCATGCAGGAGTAATTTCACCAAAACCTTCAAGGGGTTATTTTAAGGGTACTTTCCAAAAGAAGAATGAGGAGAGGGCCCAGGGCTCATACAAAAGAGATGACAGAGGTTTCAGGAATACACTTTGTCCTCCAAAAATAAGGCAACATGGGACTCAGTTCCAAGAGTGAATGTGGTGTAGAGGGAGGGCTGTGAAACATTTTCCCCAGTCATTATTGTCCTGATCCAAAATGGCCCCAGGAAGTCATTATTTGTGAAAGAGCTGTTTGTGAGAATAGGTTTGGGATGGGATGCTGGGAGGGTATTTGGAGGCCGGCAGAGCAGCGTCCGCAAGACACCCCTGCTCCACCAGCTGGGCTGGTCAAATGTTGCCCACCAATAGGCAAGCAGAAGAAGAGGAGGAGGAGGAGGAGGAAGAGGAAGAGGAAGAGGAAGAAGAAGAAGAAGAAGAAGAAGAAGAAGAAGAAGAAGAAGAAGAAGAAGAAGAAGAAGAAGAAGAAGAAGAAGAAGAAGAAGAAGAAGAAGAAGAAGAAGAAGAAGAAGAAGAAGTAGTAGTAGTAGTTTGGATTTATATGCCACTTTTCTCTCCTGTAGGGAGACTCAAGGTGGCTTTCAATCTTCGTTCCCTTCCTCTCCCCACAACAGACACCTTGTGAGGCAGATGTGGCTGAGAGAGTTCAGAGAGAACTGCAACTAGCCCAAGGCCACCCAGCAGGAATGCAGGAGTGCGGAAACACATCTGGTTCACCAGATAAGCCTTTGCAGGACTGGACTGGTGGAGGTTTCGTCACTGCGACATTCCATCACTTAGCCATTTATTGGTTAGGATATATTTTATTGCACTGTGCTATATTCTTCCCAATTAAAAAAAACTATACATAAAAATCTCAACAGAAAATATACATCCTCTCGAAAAGCCACAGTTCTCTCAGAACTCTCTCAGCCTCACATACCTCACAAGGTGTGTATTGTGGGGAGAGGAAGGGAAGGAGTTTGTAAGCTGCTTTGAGACTCCTTACAGGAGAGAAAAGAAGGCCATAAATCCCAACTCCTCTTCTTTTGTGATCTAGGGGCAGATTCAGAGGCGGAGGATTCAGGAATCCTGTCGGAGGCATGGAGATCCTTCCTGCCTCCCTCCTGGGGCCAAGGCAGAAATCCAGTTATCCAGGGGGCCCCCTTACCAGCTTCAAGTTTGCTGCTTCAAATCCATTAAGCCCGCATATCAAAGTAAAAACAACACACACCGAGTGAACACTTTAGCAGATAAAGCAGGGAAGGGGAAGAGGAGGAGGAGGAGGAGGGGGAGGGCATCGCCAAAATCGACACAGTCACGGAAATCAAATATGGATTGTACAACTTCAATATCCCAACAGCTGAAAGGACTTCAAGGCTATCGCTGTCAGGAAGAGGGGAGGGGAAGAGGAAACAACCCATCCCCAAACCAAATACAAATTTGCCCTGAAGCAAAAGAACATTAGTAATATCAGAAAGAGGGTCAGCACACAGTACGGTGTGGACATAAAATCCTTTGTAGCCAAACCAATTAACCCTAACCCTGCGCGACCCTTTTCCTCCTGCCCATTCCTTTAAAGACTTTTACAATTTACTGCCTGTTTTCTCAGGGGAGGTCCCACTTCACTAAGCTCCCCTTCTTCCACAGCCACAGCTACACAACCCTGCTGTGTCAGGAGCCACACGATCCAGCCAAGATGAGGAAATTCGGAATCTGGGAGTTGCGGAGAGGGGAAACTAGGCTCAGAGCCAGCAGCAGGGCCCTGCCGAGGAAGCACGTTAGACACAATCAGCGCAGAGAGGGATTCCTTATCCCAAGGAACGTAGGAAGCAGCCTTTGACTGAACAGGACCACTCTAGCACTCCGCTGGCTACTATGATGGGTAGTTGCTCTTCAGGCTTTTAAGCCAAGACACAATTCCTCCCATCCAGGTCCCAGGAATGGAGATGCCAGAGATTAACTAGAGCCCTTCTACATGCAAAGCAGTTGCTTCCTCACTAAGCCAGAGGTTTGCCCAAATAATAAAAAAGAACGTATGAAGCTACCTGGGTTAGATCGTCTAATTTAGCGTTGTCCACCCCAACCAGCAGTCTCTTAGGGATGCCAGCCCCCAGGTGGGATTTGGGGATCCCATGGAATTATAGGCCGTTTCCCCACTTTTAAAAATGACGTCGGTTTTATCCGGTGTGGACCTTTTCAGGGCGGGGATTGTGTTCCCCGGCTTCCCCACTGCCCCGCGCTCTGCGCAGGGTCATCAAAAGGCGCCGTTTTCAGCAGCGCCAGAAATGACGCGCACTGAGGGGGCGCGAGAGCGGCAGAGTCGGGGCAGCTGCGTTGTTGCCACCCCTGTAGTGGGGAATGCCGCTGGACCCCGCACTACTTGGCAAGAGTAGCGCGCAGCAAACGGTGAGTGGGGAAAGGCCCATAGTTTATCTCCAGACTACAGAGATCAGTACCCCTGGAGAAAATGGGTGCTCTGGAGGGTGGCCTTGTTTGTACCCCCACTGTGGTCCCTGTCCTCCCCAGGCTGTGAGAACTGTGACTAGCCCAAGATCACCCAACAGAAATGTAGGAGTGCGGAAACACATTTGGTTCACCAGATAAGCCTCTGCCACCCAGGTGGAGGAGTGGGGAATCAAACCCGGTTCTCCAGATTAGAGTCCACTGCTCTTAACCACTACACCACACTGGTTCTCACAGCACTATATTGGCTTACATAACAGCTAGCGTTACTTTCCTGGTGCTTGGCTCCTCCCCCCGTATAACCTGTATATTTATCCATATTTACACATAACTAACAGGCCAACCCAAGGCAGGGTTTCATCAGTCTAAGCCCTTTGATACCAACTCTACCCTGTCAAAAGATATGGCAACTGATTTAGATGGTTTTCAAAGCAAATTGATGGCGCTCTTAGCCATTACATAGGGCCTCCAAACACAGAAACAATATTGCTCTTGCTGAGTACAATCAATAGGAGGCAGACGTTGCCTTCAAGCCAGGCTTGTGGGCTACCCAAAGCCATCTGAGAGCCAGCATGGTATAGTGGTTAAGACTGGCAGACTCTAATCTGGAGAACGGGAGTTCGATTCCCCACTCCTCCACATGAGCAGTGGATTCTTATTTGGTGAACTGGATTTGTTTTCCCGCTCCTGCACATGATGCCTGCTGGGTGACCTTAGGCCAGTCACTGTTCTCTCCGAACCCTCTCAGCCCCACCTGCCTCACAGGGGTCCTGTCGTGGGGAGGGGAAGGGAAGGTGGTTGCAAGCCACTTTGAGACTCAATAAACATTGTGCAAAGCAGCCACTTTCTCCACGGCAACTGAGCTCTGTCGTTCTAATCCCAGATTTCCAGTCACCACCTGGAGGCTGGGAACTCTACTGGAGGGGAAAGAAGAAGAAGAAGAAGAAGAAGAAGAAGAAGAAGAAGAAGAAGAAGAAGAAGAAGAAGAAGAAGAAGAAGAGGAGGAGGAGGAGGAGGAGGAGGAGGAGGAGGAGGAGGAGGAGGAGGAGGAGGAGTTTGGATTGATATCCCCCCTTTCTCTCCTGTAGGAGACTCAAAGGGGCTTACAATCTCCTTCCCCTTCCCCCCTCACAACAAACACCCTGTGAGGTAAGTGGGGCTGAGAGAGCTCCGAGAAGCTGTGACTAGCCCAAGATCACCCAGCTGGCGTGTGTGGGAGTGTACAGGCTACTCTGTATTCCCCAGATAAGCCTGCACAGCTCAGGCGGCAGAGCTTGGAATCAAACCCGGTTCCTCCAGATTAGATACACGAGCTCTTAACCTCCTACGCTACTGCTGCTCCTTGTAAGATACTTTGAGACTCCCTACAGTACAGATTATGATTGTAAGCCACTTTGAGACTCCCTACAGTACAGAAAAGTGTGGTATAAAAACCAACTCTTCTTCATCATCATCATCTGGTTAGCTGTTATTAGGGCAGTTAGACTATATAATTTTTGTATTGTTGAAGGCTTTTTGTATTGTCGAAGGCTATATAATTTTTGTTTCAGTGCGATCCAGCAGGACTGTTCCTAATTTCCTATTGTGCAGAATTAGAGATCTTGAAACAATATATTTTAGGGTAGCTTAGTGGAAATTGTTCAGAGGTTGAGTGATGCCTTATTCCTCTGTTAAGTGTGCCCTGAACTTCCAGAATCCATTATTCTTAATAGCAAACACAGTTGGAAGATCAGAGAGGAAAGCCCGGCTTGCTGTGTCTTACCATAAATGCTTCAGAGCCTCTTTTCATCCTAGCCTCCCTGGCACAAAAGGGCCCTCTTGGTTGCGTTTATTTTTTGTTGTTGACCTCCAAGGACTGCTGTTTGTGTCTGTTTACGAAAGTGCAAACTCAGCTGTGAAAATGTTTCGACGGTGCCATGTTTTACGACTGCCCCACTGGAATTGGAGCCGAGAGCTGGGCTGATAAATATTTTTTTCTCTTTGTGGCCGAGGCCACTGAAACAACACAGAGCCGGGAATGTTTGTTTACCAGCCGCCGATTCATTCATTGCTTTGGTGAAGAGCTGTGAAATGTAAACCGCACATTCCTCAAGGAACAACAGCCCCGGCTGGAGCTTTTGTCAAGGTGTGAAGCCGCCTGTCCCAAAGACCTACAGTTTGGAAAATACTAAGCCCCCCAAATGTATTTCACAAAAAAACCCCCCCAAATTCCATCAATCTCTCTGGCATTTAGGACAGGGCACCTGCTCAAATTTCAGTGTTTGGGGGGCGGCGGGTAGAGGGGAGCTGATCTGGCAAGATCTAACAGACCTGGTAGAGCTGCCAATCTCCAGGTGTGGTCTGGAGGAATTGCAGCTAATCCCCAGGCAACAAGAGATCAGTTACCCTGGGGGAAATGGATACTTCGGAGGATGGACTTTATGGCATGATTCACTGCTAAGGTCTCTTCCCTCCCACAAACCCCCCTTTCCCATTGCCAAAATCTCCAGGAATTGCCCACCCTGGTACTAGCAACCCTACACTTGAAGTTAAATATTCTGCCCTATTTGTTGCTTAAAAATCTGTAGCAACTTTGGGTCACCATTGCAGAGAAAAATGGGGTAATGTTACCTAAATAAATAGTCAGTGCTGTGTAGGGTAATTGGCAGGAGGCTCAGGGACTGTGGGGGGGGGGCAGTAACGGCCTGTTCCCCACTATGTCATTTCTGGAAGTGACCTGGATGTAACATAAGGTAGCTGTGGGAATTATAGAAACTCTTTGGTAAACCCATAGAGTTTCCAGAGATTCCTAGAGCTGACCTACGTCATCTCCAGGCTTTCTCCATAAAAGATGAAGTGGCACAGGGGGTGCCAGCAATTTTTAAAGATTTGCTTCCACCACCACTTGGAACAGGAGCACGAAAAGGAGGCTGCAAGAGGTAGCCCCCCTCCCATGGTGGGAAGCTTGTAACTAGCCATTTATACTGCTAGGAATTATGTCTATATGTTCTATATGAACAGTACAAACAACCTATAGAGTGCACGTCTGCCTTACTAGGAGCTAAGTATCAACAAAACCATCTGAAAGGTGCTGTAGAGCTAGGCCATGCAATTAAACAAACCATCATTGTCTGACTTGTCTCCTATGCCCTTCTCTGTTATTTATTTATTCTTACTTTATTTTACAAAATTTCTACCCTGCCTTTCTGCTCTCACTGTTGTCATTCCCTGGGAGGGATTGGAGAATGGCCTGGTTTGCCACCATCCTTCTAACCTAGGCTCCTTCCGCATATGCAGAATAATGCACTTTCAAACTGCTTTCAGTGCTCCTTGAAGCTGTGCGGAATAGCAAAATCCACTTGCAAACAGTTGTGAAAGTGGTTTGAAAACGCATTATTCTGCATGTGCGGAAGGGGCCTCAGTGGTTCTCAACCTTCCTCATGCTGCAACCCTTTAATACAGTTCCTCATGTTTTGGTGACCCACAACCCTAACATTTATCCATTTGACAGATGGAGAACACTGATGCAGAGCGTCTCAGGCGACCCCTGTGAAAGGGCCATTTGACCCCCAAAGGGGTCCCGACCCCCAGGTTGAGAACCACTGTTCTAACTGGAAGTGATGCCTTTAGATGCTCTAGCATTTACCCCCCAAAATATATGGTTTTACCATAGAATATTTGCAAAAGCTAGGACATCCATGTGTCACTTCCGGTTTTTGAATCCCCATCCATTTGATAAGAACGGGGCTTCTGGCTGCTGCTAGGATTCTCAGCCAGGAAGAAATAAAAGTTTAGAATTCCAGGTATTCAGAAGAAAACAAATCCCAGTTTGTCAAGATCCCTGCATTTAGGCATCATGGCGGGTTGGAGGTTGATTGAACCAGGAAGCTTTCAAACAAGTTTCAGGACTTAGTGGGAGGAGCCACGGATGAGCATGAGCAGAAATCAAGCTTCGTTCGTACACAGCACCGACAAACCTCTGTGTAGTTTCTGAATGCTTCCCAAAGCTGTTTTTGTTCTTTCATAGGAGGAGGATAGTGTTATTGTAAAAACACTGCTTTATTTCAAAGTGCGCTACACTTGCTTTCTGATGTGGGAACGCTGATATGAAATCTAGCGGAAGAGAGAGAAAGAGAAATGATACTTGCAAAGTAGCCGTTGAAGTTTATCTAAGACTCTGGCACAAAGCTAACCTTCACTGGCTCCAGATAAAACACGACTGAGAAAGAAAACATCACCGGTCCAAATGCCGAGTTTATTTTCTAACGATCAGATTTCTCCGCACTCTTGTCTATCTTCAGAAATGGGCATTTCCTGTCATCCTGGTGATTTTTATTAAAAAAAGAAATCCTAGTTTGCATTTTTAGATGTATGTAGCCAAAAAGATATTTGAGTGGAAACGAGAGGACACATTAGAATATCAGACCACAACAAACGCAACACAGGTTTGGAGAAGGTTTGTTGTTGTTTTTAAGTGAATTGGGAATAGCATCTGGATTGTCCTCCTGTGAGCCAAAGGCCTGTGGGTAAATGGGCCACAGATGCTCTCTTTGTTATTGTGACAATCTTGTAAATAGTTAAAATATTTACCAAGGCACCTCCAGAGCCCAAGCTATGCCATTTTATTTTTTTTTCATACCTTTTCAACAGGACAAAAATGGAGGTGTCCACTAAACGTGATGGATTAGGCTTATAAACGGTCATTGCTGCCACCCAGCCGTACAGGCTTGTTGGCCCCTTTTGTGTCTTCGCATTTCCAAGCTAAGCAGTGATCCATGCATAAGAGAGAAGGTTAAGAATGTGTGTGTGTGGGGGGGGAGCGAAAGCTTGACCTCCAAGCAAAATGTATCTTCTGCTTATTAGAAATACAGCTGTGGAAAGAGTATACGAAGTGGTGGAGAAGAAAAGCAACCTCCCCCCCCCACACACACACACACGCACCTCTTGCTGTGGCAAACACCCACAAATCACCACTGATTCCTTTTTGGGGGTTGCAGCTGCTGGCTTTTGTTTGCTCAAGATGAACATCAGGAAATGCAAATCTTCCACAGGACACCCCACCCATCGGAAGGAGGATGGCAGCCAGAACAGGGAATGGGGGAAGGCTTTGCAACTTGTTGACAGAAGGAGGAACTGTTTAGCTATAATTAAGGAAACTGCAGAAACAGGGAAGGGCAGACTTTGTAAGTTGTAGCTAATGGGTGCCTTTGTAAAAGCTTTGAAGGGGTTCCTTCGGCCATCTGAGTACCCCCCCCCCCAATGTGACAAATGAGATACCCATTGCAAAGGATAAGGTTTTAATACCGTGTTTCCCCAAAAATAAGATAGTGTCTTATATTAATTTTTGCTCCCAAAGATGCGCTATGTCTTATTTTCAGGGGATGTCTTATTTTTCTGTGTTCTGTTCATCGGGCATGCTTCCAAACAAAAACTTTGCTACGTCTTACTTTTGGGGGATGCCTTATATTTTGCACTTCAGCAAAACCTCTACTACGTCTTATTTTCAGGGGATGTCTTATATTCAGGGAAACAGGGTATATTGGGGGATTTTTGGCACCATCATGAGCCACGTTTGCAGCATCCAAATTGCCATCTTGTGCCGAGAGGTTCCCTTTTTACTTGACACGGTGTCCAATGCTTTGCCTTGCACAGATAAAGATGCACTGTTTTTAGTCCACAGGTCTCTGATCAAGAAAAGCAAAGAAATCATTGGTGACATAAAAACTGGGGCTTCCCTGTTCTGAATTAGTTTCAGTTTAGAAGAGAAGAGTTTTGGATCTATACCTCACTTTTCTCAGCCATAAGGAGTCTCGACGTGGCTTACGTCAGTGCCAAAAAAGCCCCCAATACATTAAAATTTCACTCTTTACATTAGGTATCTCATTTGTCATATGAGAGGATTTGGCTAATCTGAAGAATTGAGTTTGATTCCCCACTCCTCCACGTGAGTGACGGATTTTAATCTGCAGAAATAGATTAGATTCACCACTCCTCCACGTGAAGCCTGCTGGGTGGGCTTGACACAGTTCTCTGAAAACTCCATCTGAGAACCCCACCTACCTCACAAGGTGTCTGTCATGTAAACCACCTTACAGGTGAGAAAGGTGGGGTATAAATCCAAACTCTTCTTCTATCTCTTGCCCCTACACCATTTGACCAGTCTTCACTGCTCCTCCACGGGACTGCCATTTACCACATGTGGTGGAAACATGTTGGATGTGAGATCCTTTTTCTTTCCCCCAACAAGTCAAGCAGTTGTTTTTGTAAGTCGCTTGAGGTCAGGAAAATGACAGGGTGGGAAAGGGTTAATCCCAGGACAGGGGACCAATCCTAACACACACACACACATTTACACACTGACAGGGAACCACCACCAACACAATGCCCTGGAGGTCCCTCCTCCTTAGTCTTGTCTAGTTTAAAGAGAGAGGAGAGGCAGCTGAAAGAAGAAACTGGAAGCCGGGGGTTTAAATCCCTGGGAATGCTCACTAGTAAGGAATGGCAAATCTGAGGCTAGTTAATTTGTGAACATTTCAGAACAAGTCTCTGTTAACCATTTTCGAGCTGTTAAATTCTTACCAGAATATACACATCCTCGTGGTGTTTTCCCCAACCATATGTCACATCTGCAAGAACTGTGAAGCAATTAGTCCCTTCCAGGCAGAGGGGCATCGGTTGATTCTGTTGGTAGCACTGTCCACAAGTACCAAAAGTTACCATCCTTTATGTTACAGTTATGGATTATAGGGTTGCCAATTTCCAGGTAGTCACTGGAGATCTCCTGGGATTACAACTGATGTGGCCATTTTCTCCAAGTAAGCTGACCTCTGAAAGCCGGAGATCAATTCTAACGCACGACGTGGAGTTTAACAACCCTAATTCCAACACATTGATACTCGACAAACCATTTTATTTCTGAATGGTCATCATTAAACTATATTGTGGTGATGGACTTTTGGAATGAGCAGATACAGACTTTTTCCACTTCTTCAGAACGTCAAATGTTGCTGTGAATTCTTTGAGTTTGTTATTAATCGAACAATTCTTTTTAAAATTATTTTATAGTGATTTCACAGCATTTTATGCCACTTACATGAGATGCACAGTTTACAAGCCATAGATACAAAAATTACATGAGGACCAAAAACAGGTATTGCAACAAAAATTTGTGAGTTCATTTTTCACAAGGAAGAAAGGAAATCAAACTGGAACGTGTGAATTGAACCAGACAGTTTTGAAGGTCAGGTCTGGACCCTCATAAACCTCCGTAATTCATATCTGTTTTCCTACCCCCTCTGCTGACACGGCTGCACAACTGGTAGCTTTTTTCACACGGCATATTTGCCAACAGATATATAAGAAACCTGTCCCTTGCAGAGAAACTTTACCCAATTTTTCCTCTGCCACTGCCTGTCCCCCGTTGCCTATTCCCTGAATCCCAGACAAAGGCCAGGTATAGTTTTCTTTGAATATTTGAAAACTCTTTAAACCAATCGTTGTGCGTTGTCTCTTTATGGCCTACAAACCATTCAGAGCTCCAGACCTCCCCGTTCGTGGGACCGAACCCAGAACGGTCAGCTATGATTCAGTGATCATGCAAGCAAAGTATATTTTGAACGGAAGGGGGAATTTTTATGCAGAGTTTTTTCCCCCACCACTTTGATTCTCCTCTCTGTGCATCCTGAAAGCATGAAAAGGAAGGGGAGGGAGGGAAGGAAGCGCCCCCAAATCCCCAGCTTTCTTGTCATCTCGGAGGTACCAGTGACTAATATCTCACACAGACAAAAGATGGTTAAAAATCTGGCTGGAGATAAGCATTCTCCTGCAGTGACTCATTTTCCTGAACAATAACAGAAATGGAACTCCTGTTTATGAGAGGGATGATCAGCAAATAGAAGTGTCCAAGGAGGGGAGGTTAATTACAGGAAGGGCATTGATGGCAATTGCTAACAAACAATGCCTGTTGTCCTTTGAATTTCTGTCACCCAACCATCTAAACAAAACTGCAGGCTTGGGGGCAATAAAAGAAGAAAGAGAGAGAGAAACCCACCACCCCTAGCCAGATAGGCTCCACAAGTGTCATCCAACAACCCTGTGATCTGGGTTTGGAGATTTTTAAAAGATGCTCTCCTGCCTCTGGTAGGGTTGTCAATTGACTGGAAGAAAAATAGCTTTGGTGTGCAGAATTTGCTAGGTGAAGCTCTCGGCTGCTTGGATGGTCAGGGTGTGATTTCAAGCACAGGGCAGGGTCTAAAGTTGCCAAGCTCTAGGAGGAATCTAGAAATCTCCTGGACTCACAATTGATCTCCAATATACAGAGTCTGGAAATGTAGAATCTAAGAATCTAGAAACCCCCTGGTCTCACAATTGCTCTACCAATATACAGAGTCTGGAAATCTAGAATCTAGAAATCTCCTGGACTCACAATTGATCTCCAATATACAGAGTCTGGAAATCTAGAATCTAGGAATCTAGAAATCTCCTGGACTCACAACTGATCTCCAATATCAATCCACCCTAAATCCCACCCTCCTCAGGCTCCACTCTCCAATCTCTAGGAATTTCCCAACCTGCTTTGGCAATTTTCTATTGACTGTCCTTTTAAAAAATAGATCTTGCCCCCACTTTCCCTTCTCTGTTTCTGTAGTTTATTGAATTTGTCACAGGGGCTAAGAAAATGAGTTAGTTTTTTTTTCTTATTGCTTTGTTTCTGTTCCTGTTGTTTACAATTTGCCTTTCTCCCTGAGTCCTGAGGCAGATTACATAATATAAGCCCGTACAATCAACAGGATGAAGAGATATCGAATAACAATGTATGAGGGCTAGAACTGCAGAAATCTGAAACAAGTCGTAAGTATTAAACATGACAGTAAACATGGCAAGTAATGGTATTACGTCAGTTGAAATTTGATGCAGTGAGAACAAGATAAAAAATAGCAAAAGGCAATATATATGAGGCTGATGAGGCTGGCCACGGACCTGCTGCCCTCGTAACACCTGCCATCTCTGGCAACGCCTGCTGGTTCCATCTTTCA
The DNA here is from genome assembly GCF_021028975.2 of Sphaerodactylus townsendi. Taxonomy (NCBI): domain Eukaryota; kingdom Metazoa; phylum Chordata; class Lepidosauria; order Squamata; family Sphaerodactylidae; genus Sphaerodactylus; species Sphaerodactylus townsendi. The sequence continues at coordinate 14,454,715 of NC_059438.1, forward strand.
GCGCTGCCAGCCCCTCCTGGCCTTTTAGATCAGGTGCCTCCAATCATGAGCTATATTGCTGTGATGGAGTTATTTGCTGCAGATGGTTTATGCATTTATTGGATTAATTGGATTTGTTATGTGGTTGCTGGGGGGGGGGGGTTGTTGTGAGCCGCCTAGAGCCCCTCGGGGATGAGGCGGCCTATAAAATTGAATAAAATAAAGAAATTAGTAGTGCAGTCCACAGGCTCTTTCTTTGTATTGAAATATCTTTCTGAATTTCCGCACAAGTCATTTAGCTCAAATCTGAATTTGCAAATTTTCGCTGCAGCGCATGCTTATAACAAGCAAGAAAAATGATGCGGGAAAGAAGGCGTGTCCTCTGGGTAATGAGTGACATCCAAACAAATTGATTTTTGTGTCTGCAGAAAAAGCAAGAACCATGTCAAGTTTGGACAATAGCAATAGTTGAGGAATGTCTGGAGCTAGGGCTGCCAACTTCCAGGTGGTGACTAAAGATCTCCTGCTATTAAAACTGATCACTGGGTTACAGAGATTGACTCACCTGGAGAAAATGGCCCTTTGGAAATTGTGTGCTGTGGCATTAAATGCCATTGAGGTCCCTCCCTTACCAAACCCTGCCCTCCTCAGACTCCACCCCCAAAATCTCCAGGTGTTTCCCAACCCGGAGCTGGCAACCCAAGTCTGGAGCTGGAAATACATAGCAGATTTTGTTGTGATGCATACTTCCCTCCGCACCTCAGTGCAAGCTAAGTATCTTGATCTCATCTCTGTTTGTTAAATCAATTAAATGGCCAGATGGGAGTTAATCCACCTCTGACTTACTTTTTCGAGAGTAATAAATGCCTGGGATTCCACGGCAAAAAATAGCTTTTAGGGAAAGGTGCTTAGATAGTGCAGATTTGTACCTGGATTGTTGATTGCTACAAAAACGATGAGGCCACCATCCATGGACCTCACATATTGCATTGATTTTTAAATGCTATTTATGTCCTTGCTTGGCTTTTAATAATCACTTCCATTATTTATGTTCATAGTAAGCTTTATCGTGTTTTTCTATCCTCTTGATAGAATAAAATAAAGAAATAAAGAAATCCTCTTGAGCAGATTTTTTGGAGAAGTAGCATAGAAACATTCTGGATGAATAAATACAGTTTATCATTTAGTCACATGGGGTATGGAAAATCACACCCACACCTCTCTTCCATCCTCCCCCCCCCCCCATGTCCATATACTGACTTAAAGACCTGGTACTAAAAAACATAGTTTGGTCATGGTGGCGGAGGGCGGCCATGTTTGGTTTTTTTTTTAAACTCAGATTTTGCACCAGGCTACATTTTCCCTAGATACGTCTCTGCAGTTCACTCTCCAGAGTGGCCATTTTCTCCAGTGGATCTTCTTGCTGCTGCCTGAAATCTCATTGTAATTATGAGAGTCCCACAGTGGTGGGATCCAAAAATTTTAGTAACAGGTTCCCATGGTGGTGGGATTCAAACTGTGGCGTAGCACCAATGGGGCTGGGCGTACACTGATAGAGGCTGGTGGCCAGGCATTCAGTGGCCAGGCATTCGGGGGCAGGGCATTCCTGGGCGGGGCTGTGGCAAGGACGCAGCCACTGCGCCAGTCCTTGGACAGGAAATGGTGCACCTCCTGCTAGACTGCTTCAAGTTCTGCACGCTACTGCTGAGAGGAGGGGCGTAACTAAAGCAAAAAATCACGTGGCAAAATCACCAATTAGTAACCCCCTCTCGGCACACACAAATAATTAGTAACCTACTCTCGGGAACCTGTGAGAACCTGCTGGATCCCACCTCTGGAGTCCCACCCAGATATTGGCAGTCCTAAAGAGAAAACATACATTTATTCCCATGGAATCTGCATGTTTTCCACAGTGGAGCAAATAAGAGCTATGAGAGACTGGGAAAATGACAATAGACAAGGGAAAACACTATATTCTACACTACGTTCTCAACCTGATTCCACCCACAGATACTTCTTGTAGCTGCTCTGACCTTGAAGAGCTGGAAGATTCATTCATGGATCACCCTACCATGTTTGCATTGACAGATATATATCTTACCTGGGGTTGCCATTGCTGAATTGAGAAATTCCTGAAATTTGAGGGTGGAGCCTGAGGTTTGATGAGGACTCAGCAGGGTATAGAGCCCACCTGTGAAAGCAGCCATTTTCTCCAGAGAGCTGATTGTTGTCATCTTTAGACACTTTGCAGTTCTGTGACATCTACAGGCCCTACCTGGAGGTTAAATAAGTGCCAAGCTGCACCGAAATGCATAAAGGTGTATTAACACCTAAATAACTCTTTCTCTATTTTTACAGATGATAACTCAAAGTAACCCAGTTAAGCAGACTGTATCAATATTTTTCAATAAACAAAATATACAAGATGTTCTCTGATTTTGTCTAATTAACAAAACTGCTATCATGTGCAGTAGAAGCCTCTTACAAACTTTGGGCTTCCGCTGTTAACATGCCCAGCCAAGTATTGTCGAAGGCTTTCACGGCCAGAATCACTGGAATGTTGTGGGGTTTCTGGGCTGTATGGCTGTGTTTTGCCTGCATCTGTGGCTGGCATCTTCAGAGGATCCGAAGAAAATGGCCATACAGCCCAGAAACCCCACAACACTCCATGCCCAGCAAAGTTAGGGTTAATACACCTTTATTTTTATTTATTTATTTATTTCTTCAATTTCTATACCGCCCGATCCCCGAAGGGCTCCGGGCGGTGAACAACACAATTCAAATAACATTAAGCAGGAGCAAATCATACACAATACACAAATACATAGGCTCCATCCCATTAATAATCAATAAAACATCCTAAAGACTCATATAAAACAGCGGATAATAAATAAATAAATAAATAAATAAATAAATAAATAAATAAATAAATAAATAAGCAAGAGGCGTCCAGAAAACCCCAATTAAAACCTACCCCAAGAAGGGGGACGGCGGGTCCCTCAATATGAGGGGACCCTGATATATGTTTTGATTCAACATGGCGCTTACTTAACCTTTCAAGTGCAGCTGCTCCACCTGGAGATTGGCAACCCTAATATTAAATCATGCATATTCATTGGTTTGAGGTCCATTGGCCAATTGGAGGCCACTTTTTTTAAAAAAAAGCATGGTCATTTCCCAAGTGAATGGAAGGGCAGTTGCACCATTCAACACCTTCACAGCTTCCTATAGTATCCATGGATTGTAATCCCATTTGAAACCATGATTGATATTCGGCTATACTTTGCCTCCTGCCTAAACTTCTGCTAATTGACTTAACACTGATGCTACTTTAACCTCCTAACGACCTTTGCGGCTCACACCTTATTGTTCCGATAATCCTCCCTTTATTACTTGCTTCCTGTTACTTTCTTCTAAAGGTTCTCCTCTTTTCCATTTTGCATTCTGATCTAATGCCACCGGTTTGCTTCCATGGAGCCCTTGCCGGAAACAGACTTTGAAAACTGTTCTTGAAACCACAAGTTGTCCATAGGTTGAGAGTGTGCTCTGTGACACAGAAAGACTCCTGTTCAATTATTAGCGTTGGGATGTGTGCTCTATTCAGACTGGATGCAAATTTCAAGTGTTTTCTTGAACACTCAAAAAGAGGCTCATCTTTCATCAAGTGTTCAAAATATTAAATTAGATTATGTATACCGTTGCCCTAAAGACCAAGCTCCGCCTACTCACCGCCATTGTGATCCTGACAGTCATTTATGCTAGCAAGACCTGGAAGGCATCAACAAGTATCAACAACAGGCTCGACATCTTCCAACAGAAGTGCCTACGCCGAATCCTGAAGATCCGCTATTATGACCTCATCACCAACGAAGAGGTGCTCCGAAGACGCGGCATGTGCAAATTCCATACCATCGTCGCACGTGGAAGACTTTGACTGGCTGACCACGTCCTTCCCATGGATAACGGTTGGATCCCAAAAATGGCAATGAGGTGGATACCTCCTGATATCAAAGGACAGTGAGGATGCCCCCAAAACAACTGGAGGAGAACATTCGAGCAAGACCCGAGGGCACTGAACATTGCATGGGAAGAGCCCTTGTTGCCCAATAAGCTACTTAGCATGGGAGGATCTAACTAACTGACTCATAATGTATTGTCTATCCAGGGACGGTGCCCCTGGACTCCTGCCCTGACCAGGAGAAAGCCCAGAAGGTCTAGGAGAAGTCCAAGGAGAAAGACTTCCCTTATTTAGAACCCTGGGGTGCACAGGGCTGTAGGAAGGGACAGACCATGTGGGGCAAGGCAGCTCACAAGGAGGAGTCCTGCCCTGGGCCAGGGGCTATCTGGGCTCCAAAGGCTACACAGCAACAGAAAAGGCCTGGAAGATTTTGCACCAGGCTACATTTTCCCTAGATGTGCCTCTGATCCCCACTCTTGCTTACTGGGAGACTTTGAGCCTGTCATAGCCTCGCCTACCTCTCAGTGTTCTTGTGAGAGACTAAAATATAGGAAAGGAGAACCGGGTAAGCTGCTTCAGGTCCCCACTGGGTTGAAAAGTGAAGTAAATGAATAAACAAATAAAGCTCTAGCAAAATTCGTTCGAGCTGTTGGGGATTCCTCCTCTGAGGAATTGCAAGAGTAACTGAGCAGAGGCGTTAGGAGACAAGTATTGCCCCTCAGAGTGGTTTTGCAGATCTTTAGAACGTATTTCTCTTTCTGCCTTCTCTCCCGGGTTTGGCTGTTTGCACGGCATTATTGTAGCTTGCATATCAGGTGCAGCTCAAATGCATCCGCTTCTAGACCTTGTTTCAGCTCGCCGGCCTCCCGCTCCTCCCCCCACTTTCCCTCCTTCTCTGTCTTTAATGGACAACCAGTTTGTTTTATTTATCTGACAGGATTTCTTCATATTGTTTCAGGTTATCAGCACTCTCTTGCTGATCATATTACGGTTTGTGCTAGGATTTGACCCTCGCGAGGGTTCATTTTAAATCAGATCCTTATCATTACTGCAGTGATAAATAGAGATGCTTTGGAAGCAGTATACAGATAATTTATTTAGAGCCTGTCTGTATCATGTTTTATACAACCCAGGATCAATGTCAGCCCTTTATGGATATAGCTTAGGTTGCATTTAGTAACTACAGCCCATAGCCCTTTAAATAATGTTACTTAAGAGTCGACGTTTTTATTAAATAAGTCTACGAAGTCTGATGACGGAGATGTGAGCTGGAAGGGACAGATTCTCCACTGTGGGAGATTTTATTGTTATTATTATTCTTTTTTTTAAAAAAAAAGTTTCAATCCAAATCTGCAGGGATGCTTTGGCTTAACAACTGTCTGGCTCCAAGATCTGCAGCTTAACAAAGAAAAATGCTTTCACGGGAGAGGAAGAGAGAGTGAAAGAGAAAAACCCTTTGCCGTGCTGAACCACAGAGGTGACCCTAGCCTTTGCCACCCCTTTTGAGAGCCTTTAAAGAATGTTCATACACTCGTGGATTTCAATCTTTTTAGCTACCGTGTTTCCCCGAATATAAGACAGTGTCTTATATTAATTTTTGCTCCCAAAGATGTGCTATGTTTTATTTTCAGGGGATGTCTTATTTTTCCTGTGTTCTGTTTGTCGGGCATGCTTCCAAACAAAAACTTTGCTATGTCTTACTTTTGGGGGATGCCTTATATTTCGCACTTCAGCAAAACCTCTACTATGTCTTATTTTTCGGGGATGTCTTATATTAGGGGAAATAGGGTAACCCCTCCATTTATTAGAGGCAGATCACAGATTCAGGGTACTTATCTGTAGCTTTATTTATTCATTAAAACATTTATATTCCATCTTTCTCTGTGGTTCTAAATGGCTTACAAGAATAGCTAGGAACATTTTTGTTAAAGCCAAAAACAAAATAACCACCCCCAAATCTCTCCCCCTCCTCTTTTAAAATGTGGCTGCTATTTACCTCCCCACCAAAATCCCTGGCAAATAAGAAGAAGAAGAGTTTGGATTTATATCCCCCCTTTCTCTCCTGTAGGAGGCTCAAAGGGGCTTACAATCTCCTTGCCCTTCCCCCCTCACAGCAAACACCCTGTGAGGTGGGTGGGGCTGAGAGAGCTCCGAAAAGCTGTGACTAGCCCAAGGTCACCCAGCTGGCGTGTGTGGGAGTGCCCAGGCTAATCTGAATTCCCCAGATAAGCCTCCACAGCTCAAGCGGCAGAGCTGGGAATCAAACCTGGTTCCTCCAGATCAGAGTGCACCTGCTCTTAGTCACCGCTTTTAGCCACTACGCCACTGCTGCTCCAGATCTTGCAGTGTCTCCTGAAGAATTCTGTGGGACGGGGGTCATCTCTTCAGAGAGCCCACTCCACACAGCTGGAGCCACAGTGGAAAAGGCCCAAAATCTAATTGACACCACACAGGCCACCCTAAATGGTGAGATGGCTAACAGATTGCTGCCTGAAGTTCATAGCAGGCAAACAGGGATATATGGAAAGAGACAGGGGTCCATTCCGCACACAGCACAAAAAAAATGTCTTGCAGACGTTTTAAAAAGAACCGTTTGTGGTTTTTTGTCCGCATAGCATGGACAAATAAAGCGTTTCACCCCGAAAATGTTCTTTTACCTTCCTTCCCTCCCCTCTCCACTACTATAGACTTCTCTTCCGTTTTGTGAGCAGTTCAGCCGCAATCCTGTGTTTGTATCTTCAAAGACAGCTCATCAAAAATTTAAAAAGGGAAAACTGCATATTGCCATAATCAACAGGAAGAGCTAAGTTGAACATGTATTTTTTGAGCAAAAAAGAAGCATGACACGATACCTGCAGAGGAAACATCCTAAGCAACTTTAGCAAATAACGGGTGCAACAAAGGTTTCAAGTAGCAGAAAATGGCTGGCGGGGGGGGGGGGGGGTGAGAGCTTTTTTGATTGAGCAAGAGAAATAAGCCTCTTTCTCCTCAGACACTCTATTTTTTTTCTCCTGTCCGGACAAAAAATGAGGAGACTGGTGGTGGTGGTGGTGGTGGTGGTGGTGGTGGTGGTGGTGGTGGTGGTGGTTGTTGTTGTTGTTGTTGTTGTTGTTGTTGTTTCAAAAAAGTAATCCCTGGGAGTCTTGTTTTGGTTGTGCGGAAAGAGCCATTGCCTCCTTTTTGTTGTCATTTGTAAGGCCACCACTTCCAAATTGTGTTCATGAATGCAAAGAAGAAGAAGAAGAATGAAGAAGAAAAATAGTAGTAGTTTTTATTGATACCCCACCTTTCTCTCCTGTAAGGAGACTCAAGGTGGCTTACAAGCTCCTTTCCCTTCCTCTCTCCACAACAGACACCTTGTGAGGTAGGTGGGGCTGAGAGAGTTCTGAGATAACTGTGACTAGTCCAAGGTCACCCAGCAGGAATGTAGGAGTGTGGAAACACATCTGGTTCACCAGATAAGCCTCTACCACTCAGATGGGGGGTGGGGGTGGAAAATTAAACCCAGTTCTCCAGATTAGAATCCGCCTGCTCTTAACCACTACACCACGCTGGCTCTCAGATGCCCAACACGCTTCTTCAGGTTTCAAGCTTCTGTGCTGGGTCTCTGAAATTTAAGATGAATCATTCACTGTATTCCTGTGCTCATGCATATAAAATTATGTTTGTGCTCATTTGTGTAAATGCAGCCATAATACCAATGTTCTAGCTTCCCGCCCCTCGCTCCCTTGGGCCTATCCGGATAACTGCTGCGACTGATTTTTTTTCTTCAGTTGCTGCTATTCTGTAATAGTACAACCAGATCCATCAGATTAAACATTCTCACATTTAAAACATAATCTATGGTGATGGTCAGTTAATTAACACCACGGGTGTTTCAGAAGGCAGCAAAGGACAGGCCGTACATGAGTGTCACAATGAGTGCGCAGAGAAGAATCTACAGGAACTATGCTATGGAAAGATGAAATGCTGGAACAGTGAGGCTCAGTGAAAAGAAAAGGTGCTCAGCTTCATTTGTGTGGCAGGATTGGGAAAAGGGAAGGGATGCAAGCAGAGGTGTATCTGGGGGAAATGCAGCCCGGTTCAAAATCTGAGTTTTCCTTGCCAGGGGGATTTATGGGTGGCTGCTTTTTCCCACCACAACCAAACAACTTTTTTTGCACCAGGTCTTGAAGTCAGTGTATGAACCTGGGGGGAAGGAGGAAAGGTGTGGGGGGCAATTTTCGGGGGTGGGGATGTCTCTAAATGGCCATGGCCCAGGGACATTTGGGCCCATATGTCCCCCTGGGCAGCATGCCCCTGGATACAAGCAGCCAAGGTTGCAACAATATACCCTTCGATCTGAAATTAGCACCAAGAGAAGTCCAGCAGCTGTGCTTAAAATCAGTTAACTACTTATATTTGCATTTCCCACCATTTACATTTGCATGGCAACCTATAGGTAAACACCAACACAGGTGTTTCTCGACTCAGGAACACATGAAGCTGCCTGAATCAGACCATTGGTCCATCATTACAGGTATTGTCTACTCAGACAGGGAACTGTTTTCCAGGGTCTCGGGCAGAGATCTTTCCCATCACCTATGACTTCATGACATTGACAGGAGATGGCTGGGATTGAACCCGGGACCTTCTGCATACTGAAATATGCTCTTCTACTGAGTCACTGCCCTTCCCCTACGCAGTTAGGATTCTGCATCTATGGCAGGGGTCTTCAAACTATGGCCCTCCAGATGTTCATGGACTACAATTCCCATCAGCCCCTGCCAGCATGGCCAAGTGGTAGGGTTCATGGGAATTGTAGTCGATGAACATCTGGAGGGCCAAAGTTTGAAGACCCCTGATCTATGGTTTCTTAAGCCATTTCTTAATCTGGCTTAGTAGATCTTTTGTGTATTTTCTGGCCATAGTCCATGTTTCACTTACTGGTATTCTGTTTTAATCAGTTGGTGTTAACTGGTTTGGTTTTCTTTGGTGATCTATCATTTTGTCACCTTGAGTCTTATATGAACACTTAAAATGCCTTGAACAGACGAAAATGAACATACTTTTTCACCTGACAACAGAAGTCCACATCGAAGGACTTGCCCTGGTGAAAGCCAATAAGCAAGCCCCTTTCAGAAGCAATTCAAAAAAGGGGTTATAACTTTGGAAGCAGTGTGAGGCAGCACAAAGAAGAAGAAGAGAAGTTTGCATTTATAAACCACCTTTCGCTCCTGCAAGGAGACTCAAGGTGGCTTACAAGCTCCTTTCCCTTCCTCTCCCCACAACAGACACCTTGTGAGGTAGGTGAGGCTGAGAGAGTCCAGAGAGAATTGTGACTAGGCCAAGGTCACCCAGCAGAAGAAGAAGAAGAAGAGTTTGGATTCATATCTCCCCTTTTTCTCCTGTAAGGAGACTCAAAGGGGCTTACAATCTCCTTGCCCTTCCCCCCTCACAACAAACACCCTGTGAGGTAGGTGGGGCTGAGAGAGCTTCGAGAAGCTGTGACTAGCCCAAAGTCACCCAGCTGGTGTGTGTGGGAGTGCCCAGGCTAATCTGAATTCCCCAGATAAGCCTCCACAGCTCAGGCGGCCGAGCTGGGAATCAAACCCGGTTCCTCCAGATTAGAGACACGAGCTCTTAACCTCCTACGCCACTGCTGCTCCTCAGGAATGTAGGAGTGCCGAAACACATCTGATTCACCAGATTAGCCTCTGCCTCTCAGGTGGAAACAGAGAACCCACGCTGGTGGCATAAGAGGCTATTATACCAGCAGCTGTGTATTTGCGTGGTGACCAAACCCGGAAGCTGCTGGGTCATGGCTGAACAAAATCTTCCCACTGTAAATTCACAAAACAGGGATGTGTGAAATTTAGGCAAAGAAACGGCCCCCCTACATTCACATCTACAATTTGCTACCATTTCAACATTTTTTTCCTCAACCCTCTTCATCCATAGCAACCCCGGCTCAGAGGAGCAAGCCGGGTCTCTGCAAAGTGTTTGGAGATCTCAGGCCGCTGCCCTGCAAATAATGTTTGATGCAGCGGGTTCGATATGAATTAAACTGTTACTGCTTCTGCAGTTTATTGTTTACAAATTTGCCTTGAAATAGAGATTTATTGGACATTTCTGTGCCATGCTGACAGAGCGATATTAATGTTCTCACAAGGGTGTGAGAGTTGAAGCAATCTCTCGGCAGGGCTGTGAGAATATCTGTAACTGTCATTCGGGAGAACTCCCCCCCCCCACCAAGGAATTGATCTCCTTTTCATCATATTGCTTATCCTACAATGATAGTCAGACAGAAAAGGGGACTCAGCTGGCCTGTGGTATCTCATTTTACTCAAGGGGTAAGTGGTGTCTGTGACCTAAAGGAAGAGGCACGCTCTCCAAGTCAGTATCCTTCTGGAAATCCAGAATCCTTCTTCGTCATCACAACTTAGGCCCCTTCCGCAAGTGCAGAATAATGCACTTTCAATCCACTTTCACAATAGTTTGCAAGTGGATTTTGCTATTACGGGCCTTTTTCGCACAGACTGTTTGTTGCAGATCTAACAGGTGAGGTCGTTACTGTTTCACAAATTTTTTTGGACACACTTGAGCCGCAATGTGTCCTGACCCCCCATCTGTACCTCATTTCAGCTGTTGTTCCACATTTTTCCTGTCACTCGATACTTGTGCAACTTTCTGGGAAAAACTGGTTTCCCCCCACAATCTGGTGGCTAGATGCGAAACAAATCTGGAGTAAGCGACAGTCAGGGGTGACGCCCACAGTGTGACGCGATTTGATCCAGCCAATGAGAATGCGATTGGGCTTGCCGGTTGCGCACGCACATCCCATTTTCTGCTTGAGTCTCACTTGACTCCCTCCCCTCCTCGCGTTCAGTTGTGTGCGCCTGATAGCTCGATCTACCGAATTCCCGTGGCACCGTTGCTTTGATACATTTGCAGCACGGTGACTTGTTCGGTCGTTTCACCCCTGTTAACATGGTAGCTCAACAACCCGTCCATGGAAACGGGATGGGAGACAATTTGGAAGCCCGGAAATCATCAGCCACCATTTCGGGAAAGGCTCCAGGTAGGGGCGTGTCATGGCGGCCCCAGGACGGCACGACAGCCAATCAGAGTTGTCGTTTGCGCCGCATTCCTGGGCGATGCAAAAACCCGGGAGTTGCGAAGCAAGCAGAAGATCCATGACAACCTGGCCATGTGTGAATACTATCGAGCGACGAAACAGCATCAAAAAGGTCAGGATGTCGATGCGGATTGCTTTAATTCTAGAATAAACCATGTGTGTGAAAAAGGCCACGCACAGTAAAAAACAGCTGCAAAGTGCATTGAAAGTGGATTCAAAGTGCGATATTCTGCATGTGCAGAAGGGGCCATAGACATTCTGGAGAGTGATCTATTTTGGGTGCTGGCATAGGAGTTCTTGAGTCTGACTTGGAGCCTGAGAGCCCTCAGGGCACCCCACCCAAGATTCCCTCTAGGCGCCTCTCACACTTTCCAGACCAAACCTGAATCTCCATGAATGACTAGCTTCTCTCTCTTGGTGTATCTTGATCACAACAATGCCAGGATTGTCTGTTTTGACTTGTAACAGTTCTCTCAGGCAAGGTTCCCCTGTGTGATGCCCATGGGTGCATTGGTGACTGCCAATACATTCCTTGGTACCTGCCAAGCCGTGGTTTGAGTATACCACTTGTCTTAAAAGTCCCATGGTGGGCTTCCTTAAGTCAGTTGCAACTAGACAGCATATGCCAACACAGTCTGAACCATAGCATTTTGTGTGGGGTCTAGTTAGGAAAAGCTCTCATGAAGAAGAAGAAGAAGAAGAAGAAGAAGAAGAAGAAGAAGAAGAAGAAGAAGAAGAAGAAGAAGAAGAAGAAGAAGAAGAAGAAGAAGAAGAAGAAGAAGAAGAAGAAGAAGAAGAAGAAGAAGAAGAAGAAGAAGAAGAAGAAGAAGAAGAAGAAGAAGAAGAAGAAGAAGAAGAAGAGAAGGAGTAGGAGGAGTTTTGATTTATATCCCACTGCTCTCTCCTGTAAGGAGACTCAAGGTGGCTTTCAAGCTCCGTTCCTTTCCTCTCTCCACAACAGATACCATGTGAGGTAAGTGGGGCTGAGAGAGTTCTTAATGAACTGTGACTAGCCCAAGGCCACCCAGCAGGAATGTACAAGTGCAGAAACACATCTGGTTCACCAGATAAGCCCCTGCCACTCAGGGGGAGTGGGGAATGAAACCAAGTTCTCCAGATTAGAATCCACCTGCCCTTAACCACTACACCAGGCTGGCTCTTGAGTCTGGGGAAGGCACAGAGTTCAGCAGGATAGAATGCCACAGAATCCACCTTCCAGATCCACCATTTTATCTAGGGGAGCTGATCTCTGTTTCCTAGAGATCAGTTGTAATCCAAAGAGGTCTCCAGTCAGTACTGGAGGGTGGAAGCCCATGCCCCTAGGCTCTGGGACATGGGACTCCCAGTACAGTAGAAGTTATTCCAGGAAAAAATGCACACCAGCTCCTTCTATTAACAATTACAAATCAGTTTGGAGCCATTTAGAAAACATTTTAAAGAGCAATGAGGGCATCAATAAAATTTAATTAATTGGGTCTTTGGATGCACATGTAAATTGAGTGTTAATTGTGCTAGCAATGCTTTTCCATTAAAAAATAAACTCATGATTAGCAGCAGAAAGGCAGAAGGGGAAGAACCCAGCCATTCATGGTCTTTGAATTAAACTCTCTCTCTTTCTCCCCCACCCCCCACCCCCCGTTATTTGGGCTCTTATTTGGAATAATGAAATCAGCCCTCTGTACACAGGATTAGATATGGAGATGATCAAGGATACATAATCTTAAGGACATGCGGTCAGGCCATTGACAGCTTTGGTATAAATTCTGATTGAACTGCTCAATTCCTTGATTGCGTATCGAAAGATTTAATTAACATGAGGCAAAGATGGGGGAATACATTTAAAAGACATCACAAGCATACAGAAGCTTCTTGGCATACCTCACCCCAGTCTGATGGTACAGACAGGAGATGATATATTGAGATAACCGTTGTATCTATTCTATGGAGGAAGAAGAAGAGGAGGAGGAGTAGTTTGGATTTGTACTCTGCCTTTCTCTACCGTAATGAGTCTCAAAGCAGCTTACAAACTCCTTTTCCCTTCCTCTCCCCACAACGGACACCTTGGCTCATTCCGCACATGCAGAATAATGCACTTTCAAACTGCTTTCAGTGCTCTTTGAAGCTGTGCGGAATGGCAAAATCCACTTGCAAACAGTTGTGAAAGTGGTTTGAAAACGCATTATTTTGCGTGTGCGGAAGGGGCCCTTGTGAGGCAGGTGGGGCTGAGAGAGTTCTGGAGAACTGTGACCAGCCCAAGGTCACCCAGCAGGCTTCATGGGTAGGAGTGGAGAAATAAATCCAGTCCACCCTATTAGAGTTCACTGCTCATGTGAAGCAGAGGGAAATCAAACTCATTCTCCAGATTAGAGTCCACCAGTCCTAACCAACACATCGCGCTGGACGAGGTCACATAGGATTTCCTCCCCTTCTTTTTCTATCAACTTCATGTAATCCTTATCAAAGACCACTTCTGGGATTCTGTCCAATTCCCGCTGCATACTTAGTTAGTGAGCCTAACTTACATCACATTGTTGGTCCAACAGACATTTTTAATTTTTTCTCTCCCCACCTCTCTGAGTACCAGGGATATCCTTCCCCCACTGGGATGGGAGCAGCAGCAGGCTTAGCTTTTTAACTCACCAGGTAACCTTGATTTAGTCACCTTCTATCATCCTGCTCCACTCCACAGGGTTGTTGTAAAGATAAAATAGAAGAAAAGAGAATAAAAATCAACTAGTTTATTTACTTTTACAGCAGTTAAGAGAGCATTCATGTCTGTATATACATTTGATGGGTCATAACAATATCATATCACTAGTGTTACGCTACTAAAAACATACCATGTACGATCATTTATGATAGTCCCAGTACTGTAAACAAGATGGAATAAAACTAATTCATACATCTAGATAGGATTATAGTTTGCTGTCTTTTTGGGAAGAGTTCTTCCTGAAAAAGTATTGCAATTCCCAAATGAAGGTGAGCAACGGTGAGGAAACGGTTAAATCCTGATAGTTTTTGAACTTATACTTAACCATATACTTTATTTATTGCAGTCATAACAATGTCCTTCTCGGAAGCATATAGAACTATAAATTCTTTGCTCTAATTGATTTTATTTCTTGAAACAGGATCAGGACTTAAATAAATCATAATTATTATTTATTTTGTGCCGTTGGCTTCAGTGTTGCGGAGGAAATGTGTCTGCCGTGTGCACAGAACCAGTCCAGACCTCACTGTGTGCTGTCTCAGGTATATGGAAGTGGAGACTATGAGGCTATTTTTCTTAAAAACAACACGTTCGGATCAAAATCGAGCCTGTGGGGGATTTTGGAAGGGGGGAATCCGGAAACCCTTCCCAAATCCCTCTTCAAAGCTATCAGAAGCCTGAACACTTTGATCTCTTCCTCTCCCTATAAGTTACCCCAAGTAGCTCTTAATATTCCAGTGTTTCTGGAGCATATTTTGTCTCTTCCATGCCATTGTAATGTTGTCTCTTTTTCTGTTGGTTCATTTGTTTATTTATCTGCATACTTGGCTACCACACGTTGCAGGGGTCACCGAGTGAAATTTTAATCATAAAACCATAAAACAATCTGCAAAACTGCTTGTCAAAATATTACCTTAAAAACCATTGCTTAACTCTCCACAAGAAATTCATAAACCCCACACACATTTCAACAAATTGGGCTGGGCTGAACCCATAGAGTACTGGTACAGTGGTAGCTGGTTCCAATACAATAAAAGGGAGTATGCGGGAGGGGGGAGGCACTCCCCAGGAGGGATCACCCATATGACTGGGTACAGAGGGTGATCTTGGCCAGGCACCTAAACTCCTGCAGGGTTGGCACTTGGCCGATCTCTAGGGGAAGAGTGTTCCAAAGCACCAGGGTCACTGCAGCAAAGGGTTCCAGGTGGCTTCCCCCCCACAATCTCGGAAGGTGATGGAGCCACCAGGAAGCAACCTTCCCCCCAAGCTCAGCACTTGGGCAGGTCTGTATGGGAGGAGGCATTCCTTCAGATAAATAGGGCCCAGGCCATGTAGGGCTTTGTGTGTCAGTACCAGCACCTTGAATTGGGAATTGGGCCAGTGAAATTCCCTCAGGACAGATATCATGTGATTTACAGAGTTACATTTTTCAACTTTCCTCAAGAATTCCCCAAATATGCAGAGTCTCCTAACTTGTTGATGAGTGGTCATATTGTGTAGCTGTTACCATCCACACAGTGGTCATGCAGTTTAGTATTTTGTTCAGAAAACTGAACAAGAAACTGAGTAATCATAAAGGCCTATGCTGTACTTCCGAGCCATCCCCACTCTCACAAATCAAATCGGCAAGTGTGTGAAAATGGATCTCAACTCTCCCAAACAAATAAAAGAAGACCCTTGAAGCCTCTGGAAAGGTAGCAAGTGGAATATCTGGTGAGGGTTCTGGGGTCACATATTCTTTGCACACAGAAAACCAAGTCCAGGTCCCCGTCATCTCTAGTTCAAGTATCTCGGGTGTTGGGGAAGTTTTTCTCTGCCACAGAAAGCTTCTAACCAACTTAAAGCACAGTATTGGCTTACACGGACCAATGATCTGTCTCAATTTGTATATTGTAATATTCAACTTTTTTTCAAAGCAATGAAATTTATTTATTTATTTATTTATTTATTTATTTATTTATTTATTTATTTATTTATAGGCCGCCTCTTCCCCGAAGGGCTCGAGGTCTCGTAAGTCTGTTTCAAAGGCTCGTAAGGCTCGTAAGTCTGTTTCAAAGGAGAACTCTGAAGTCTGTTCCAAGTTCACAATATTTCTCATCAACAGTACTTCATTCAATATACCTCTTCAAAAGTATATGTACAATATGTAAGAGGGTTGCCAAGGACCCCTGGTCACGGGCACGGGGTGGAGGCATAGGGTTGCAAACTCCAGGTTGTGAAATTCCTGGATTTGGGGTGGAACCTGGGGAGGGGAGAGGGTTCAGTGGGGCACGATACCATAGAGTCCACCCTCCATTTTCTCCATGGAAATTGATCTCTGTAGCCAGAAGATGAGCAAGGGAACCCCACGTCCCACCTGCAGGCTGAAATTCCTTAAGTGATCATTACACAATGAAAAAAAAAAAAGCAGCATTCAGGCATATGAAGGTGTGTCTCATTTGAACTGGATACTCTTTCATCTCCTATAGAACACAACAAAGTAGGCCGGTTTTATGAAATGGCACTTAAAGGTTGTTTCAATGTGCTTTGTCCAGTCTCCATCAGGTACACGGTCCTTTTGTTTTCCTTCCTCCATTTGTGTGTTTGTTTGTTCAACCTAGCATACACCTGTCTGACTTCCTAATCACCCAGAAGCATCTGATAACCTTTGGGGTTTCCTTCTTATTGCCCCTGGTGATCTTCGGAGCAGTGATTTATGAGATCAACTGATCCACGCTAGCCAATTCCTGAATTATAGAAAGTGGCAATAAGTTGTGGAGATGACTCCTGTGGGTGTAATGACCTCTGATGTCAGAGGTCAAGCTTTAAACGATATGATGAATTCAGAGGTTGCCGTCATTTCAGAATCCAGTAGGGAGAACAGATATGAAAGATAAGACAGACGAGCTTGTGGTTCTTTATTCATATTTCACAGGTTAAAAACAAGACATTATATTATCTTGGTTTTGTTTGAGCCATATTTTAGAACTCAAATAAAAACCTGCCCAAGACTATCCTGTAAGTCTGTTTCAAAGGAGAACTCTGAAGTCTGTTCCAAGTTCACAATATTTTTCACCAACAGTACTTCATTCAATAGTCAATTCAGCCAACGTGAGTAAGAATTCGGTGTATTTCAAAAGTTTGCACGTTGCTTTTTTAAACACCATTCATTCCAAACAGAAAGCACAGTTCCACATTTTTTTTCCTGTGTTCATATGTATTTGCCTCCTACATTTTTATAAAGTCATTTCCCCACCCCACAAATCCTCCATTATCATTTTTGGAAACACGAAAGAAGAGAAGGAAACCCATTTTGCATGAAAACATGTTTTAACTGTATTTGTAACAGTCAATAAATAAATTACAGGTTTTATATCATTCCAAAAGAGCTGCGCTTATTAACTTCGCACGCTTGGAAGAATGAATTAAATACCAGTCCCTGCAGAAAAGATTCCCTCTGGAAGAATGTACCGCTTTTTAAAAAAAAGTTTCTGCCATTTTCCCCGTTAGCGGTGAGTGGGCCAGAAGGACGGCTGGGGAAAGCCAAGGCAGATGGGTTTCTATCCCTGACAGTTTACAGCATCTTATAAATTCCATAAAATGAAAATGAATTATGTATTATTGGGTTTTACATAAGGTCACCGGCTGACCTCTGACCCTTCTTTTTTTTCTCATTTGGCTCAATTATTAGAGGAAATGACAGATTTGATCTCTTTTCAAATTGTATTAGAGAGGGCCTCTTTATTTTGCCCCTAGCAGCGGTTCTCTGACAGAAGTAGCCAAGTGCATTAATTATGATTGATTTAGTGGGTCTATAAGGTGATTATTTCTAGAATTCTACTGCTGTGCCAAAACCTTTTGACCTATCTTGGGCCACACAGCAGAAAGGACACTGTAAGAAGATTTTTTTTAAAAGGAGAATGACCACAACGACTGGTTCCCTCCAGTGTTTGCACTAAGACACTCAAGCAAATCCAAAGGATTGGATTACCAGGAATTTCTGCAGCGAAGACATTTAACAATCTGACATATCTTTAAACACACACACACACATGCACACGCGCGCGCGCGCACACACACACACACACACACACATCATTCGGTACACTGCAGCTACAAAATAGAGCCTAATAATGCAATCCGACAGGTTCCACTCTTGTGTTGATGGAGAAGCGGAATCAACCTTCCCTGCCCCCAACATCACAAATTAGTTCACATTAAAAAGTTTTAGCCCTGTTATTGAGAAACAGAAAGGGAGGGGGGCCGTTCTTTTCTTCATAGCATATTAAAAATGACAGTACTAATTAAAGAAATGATGAAAAGGGCCCACTGTCAGCTTTGATATAAAGACCGGAATTCTAATGAGCTTAGTGCTAGAAGTTAGCAGAACTTTTTTCCTCTCTCTCTCTCTCTCTCTCTCTCTCTCTCTCTCTCTCAAATATCCGCTCGCATTGTTTGAGGATTGGGCTTTGCCTGGGAAGAGAGAACAAACTGTGCGTTCACATTGCAATGCAGGAAGGAAATTTCAATTACACTCAACAGCAACTAGGAACTGTGGGACTGCAGGTATGGGACTGTGGGGGCATTATAAGATATTATGAGTATCGATCCTTATTGAAACTCACAAATGATGCGGGTGAATGTGTAAAATGGAGCTCTTGGATTGCAAAAACTCCGGGGTGTCTCAAGTAGCAGTTTGCCAGGCATGTCCGGACAGATACTAAAATGCGGGTCAAACTAGCCTTTTATTAATATTTGATCTGCAGACATGACTGTCGAAGGATTTCATGGTCAGAATGAACTGGTTGTTGCGGGTTTTCTGGGCTGTGTGGCTGTGGTCTGGTAGTTTACACTCCTAACGTTTTACCCGCATCTATGGCTGTCTGTCTTCAGAGGCATGTCACGGTAATATGTGCTTCCCTCTGTGGCACCCGCCCCTGAAGTTGCCAGTCATAGATGCAGGGGAAATGCAGGGCCGGAGTGAGAGGGAACTGCGTCCAGGGCAAGTGTGCACCCTGCGCTCCTGCCCCACCCCTGCCCCCCACCCCACAATGCTCCTGGAACGCCCCGGAATGCCCCGGAACGCCCCTGCACTGGTGTGCGCCCCCCCCACTCCCTTGATGCTACGCCACTGGTGAAATGTTAGGAGCAAAAACTACCAGACTAAAGTCACACAGCTCAGAAAACCCGCAACAGCCAGTAATTCTGACCATGAAATCCTACGACAGTACACAGACTGAAATACAACTCTGCCATGTGAGTGCAAGGAACTTTTAGGTTGCATGTATAGCAGGCTCTGGTTTGGGCAATCTCACCCTGGCTCAGAGCCTAGTTCTACATTGCTGCCAGGAATTAGATACAAAGATAGTACATTGAGGGATCGGTATGATTGCCAATCTACAGGTAAGGCCTGGAGATTGCCCGGAGGGGTGACTGATGTCCAGATGAGAAAGAACAGTTTCCCTGAATAAAACAAGTGCTTTGGAGGCTGAAATGTATAGCATTATACCCTTTGAGGTTCTTCTCCTCTTGAAACCCCGCCATCTATATTCTCCATCGCCAAATCTTCATCAATTTCCCAACTAGTTGATGGCAACTGAAAGTGTCAGGCATCACACGGAACAACAGTTTGATCTCAGTTAATGCTGTGCAACATGGCCCCCTTCCGCACCTGCAGAATGATGCACTTTCAATCCACTTTCACAATTGTTTGCAAGTGGAGTTTGCTGTTCCGCACAGTAAAATCCAGCTGCAAAGTGCATTGAAAGTGGATTGACAGAGCATTATTCTGCAGGTGAATGAATAGAATAGAATAGAATAGAATCTTTATTGGCCAAGTGTGATTGGACACACAAGGAATTTGTCTCCGGTGCATATGCTCTCAGTGAACATAAAAGAAAATACATTTGTCAAGAATCATAAGGTACAGCACTTAATGTTTGTCATATAGGTCTAGTAAGCAATCAGGAAACAATCAATAGTAATAAAAACATAAAATGTAAAATCATAAAATAAAATGAAATGTCAGCACAGGCTATAGTCATACAGTCATAATTGGGAGGAGATGGGTAATAGGAATGATGAAAAAAGTAGTGCAGTAATTATATAATAAATATAATTAGTTATTATATAATATTATTTATTATATAATATTATTTATTATATAGGTGTGGAAGGGGCCATGGAATCCCCCCATGCACATGCACTCTCCTGGTCCTGCAGTCTTCTGGACTTCAAGAGGTCGGACAGCCTTATATTGCCAGTCCCTGCTTCTCACCCAGTGGTGGGATCCAAAAATTTTAGTAACAGGTTCCCATGGTGGTGGGATTCAAACTGTGGCGTAGCGCCAATGAGAATACTTTCCTTAAACAAGGAACTTGACCATATTTCTAAAACATGTTTTTAAAACAGCCCAACAAGGAGAATTATCCCGTTTTCTACCTTCGCTAACCAGCCACATAGGAAACAACAGGACTTTATGATTGACCTAATGGAATTTCTAACAGAAAAGCAGACCCAATTAGTAACCCCCTCTCGGCACACACAAATAATTAGTAACCCACTCTCGGGAACTGGTGAGAACCTGCTGGATCCCACCTCTGTTCTCACCCATTGGCCTTGCCCCCAGTATCTCACTCTACATTCATGCATGGCAGTAGGGCCTAACTCGACTTGCCCCTCCTGAATGAAATTAGAGCAGACCTGCTGCTGGATACTGGTAGCTTGGCATAAATCAGCAGCCAATTCTGCAGTGACACTAGGATTTGGTTTTCTAGACCTCGACGTTAATTTTTTAATATGATGGAATTATCCCCAGATGTCAATGTAGTGTGAAAGGAGACAACTTCCTGTTTTTTGTTGACATGTGTATGTGTGTCAATTAATTAGTGGTGATAGAAGCCTATCAGAATGGCAGTGTTAGTCATTAGCAGGGCTTCTGCGTTGCATAATTTGAATTGCTTAATTAATGTTGCATTAGAGTAAAGCATTTATTGCTACTGTGCGGGTATAATTGTAATGGACAAGGAATCCAAAGATTCTCTCAGAAACAACCAACTAGCCAGGCTGCAGAATCTCTTTCCTTTGGGAAGTTTTCAGAAAGAAGAATGAGTTCTACTCAGGGAATTATGCCTCATGCAGGGGATTGGATAGGCCTCCCATCTGTAAGCCCAGGGCTGGGAATTATCAGCTCCAGGGGCAATTTCCCATCCCCAAGGAATTGAGGAGCAGGAGCAAGAATGGTCTCAACATCCTGACACTCTAGGAATTTCCCACAGTCTCTATGGCAAAGACCATAGAAACTAGAAGAGGCAAGCTACAGCATCAACCAGAAGTGACATCATATCCTTCCCAAATTCCACCTTACCCACACTCGCCCCCCCCCTCCAATTTCTTGACGTTTGCCAACATAGTGCTGGGAATGCTAGGACTGGAAGATATAACCCATAAAATCAAGCTATCTTGACCCAGGAGCAAATCTTTACTTCCCTAAGAACCAAATGGTGATCTTGGGTCAGTCTCTCTCTCCCTTAATGTGTGTGTGTGCTCGTGTCACTAAAAAACCTGAGGGTGCTAGCTACATCTCAAGCTTAAATTAAATAATGAATCGTGATTTTTTAGAACAATTAACTGTGATTCCAAAAAAAGGGACAGTGAGAAATTGAAGTGATGTGAAAGAAACAAAGATCAGATTCTCTGTGAAGATTCTTCATGTCCGCTGCTTGAAGTTCATTTGCACATGATTTCGCTGTAAAAAGTAGATGAATAAAGTTTGTTTTGCCAAGCAATCCCATGGACATGTCATTTCCCCCCCTTTTTTTTTTGTTTTGAGGGGGTTGTCTACAAAACTATGGCAACATGATTAGAGAAGCTAATATTTGTGTGTCACTGTAGCTTCACAGACATCCCCCTCAAAACAACAGAAAAGGGAAAATGCGTGAGATTGCTAGACAAAACAAACTTTATTCATCCACTTTTTACAATGAAATCGTGTGAATTTCCTCCACAAAACGCTTTTTATAACATCCTAAAGATGTTATATTTATGCTGTGTGGAATCCACCAATGTTGTTCATTCCACCAACTACCTGCTTCTTTTTAACTAGGGATGCTAGAAATTTTTAATGGAGATATGTCCTTAAATTTCTATAGATGAACTAAGTGATCTGAGCAGCCATTTAGAAATGTCTAAATGGCCATTAACAAGTAATTCTTAATCTTCTGATAGTTCCGCAGCCATTTTTTTTATTTAACGTGGCTCAGATTTTAGTTACCTCATGAGAGAAGACATTCCCTTTTCAATGCTAAATGTGAACATCTCTTCAACGTGTCTAGGGTCAAGACAGAATATATTACTATATCTAACAATGACACCCTCAAATGACTTGATTTTACCTTCTGTCATCCCAAATCCCCATGTTTATAATGCCACAAAAATATTAATGGGGAGATTTAATGGTTCGTGTGTTCTTTTGGCAGTTTGCTTTAAATTACTTTTGCTCCTAGAAGGCCCCAAATGATGATATATTTCATCAAACAAAAGAAGGTGTGTTGTACCTCAGGAGACGATAAATTCTTTGTTCTAAAAACATCAAGGCTGTTGATACAGTACACGGCTTTCAAAGAGATGGGGTAATAAAATAATTCTAATGGGGGGGGGGGGTAGAAAACTTCCTGTCAGCCTGTGTGTGTATCATATTTCCTGTTCCTATATGTCCAGATAGGACACTGCCCCGCACCATTTCCTGTGCTTTAATTAAGAAATGAGTTCTTGGCACACCCACGCAAACTGTTGAGCGCCTACAATGCATTAAAACTATTGGAAAGGATTTCTGTTTCAAACTGGGGAAGGGTGTCATTTCTCCTTCTCTGCTTTCTCCTCAATTTCCTCTTCGGGTAGTTAATTTGTCGCTGGTGGTTTTCTCCTCTCCCTTTAAACACTAATCAGTTTAAACAATGTATCATGTTTTGCACGCAAAAGGGGTGTTCCTTGTGCCTGGGAGTTCACACTAAATAAACTTGGGGGAATCTTAGATGCTTCCTAACCAACAAACCCTGAAACTAGATCATCATTTGATAGAGACTCCACCTTTGAAGTAAATCTTCAGTAAGTTAATGTCATGGAACCTTGCTGGCTTATAGCAAACACTCATACTGAAAAATTTGAGGCTAGCCAAGCCTAAAAAACAAGGACTGTATATATAGGGATACAAGGCAATGAGGTATAAGCAGTTCGTTTGAGTATAATTTCAATAGATACTTCATAAACCGTTCATAAAGATTATTCATAAAGATATATTGTGATTATTTAACTGGATATAAAGGTAATAAACACACATATAATGAGAGCATGTCATAAACATTGTCCATGAGGCAATTTAAACCTGCAATGAGTCATATTGGCGCTTCCAGTCGAAGTTAAGAAAGAGTCCAAGTATCTCCAAAAAATTCAATGAATCAAAAAAATATTAAGATGAATTGTGGTAGTAGACAGCAACAGCTCCAAGCAAGTGATGAAGAAACTACGGCGACAGCAGCCACATTCGCAGAACGCGTTGCGCGCTAGTCCACGTTTTCAACAGAAATTTCTTCAGTGCGTTCAGGTAAATCTATTAGAAATTGAGATTGAATTCTCTTATTGTGTGTTTAGCTAAGTAAAGCAGCATACAGCTTCTACATTCAGTGAATCATCTAGTCACAAAGTAAACACTCTCCAGATGGTTCTAACACACATGTTCTCCTCAAGTGTAAGCTGTTAATCAACTAATTCAGGTATGGCATTTTGAGTATCGTCTTTACATGAGGACAGATTAGAAAGAAGCACGATTTTGTAGGGGCTGCCCCCAAAGTTTGGGACTGCCTGCCAGAGAAAGTGCATCAAAATGCTATCCAGGTGGGCAAAAATCTATCTCTCTGGAAGGCTTTTGGGAGCTGGTGGATATTGCAGAAACCCACTAAACTGCCTGGCAGTAATCTTTGCTTTGCAGCGCTTTGTATTGCAATAAAAGAAATATTAGCCATGTAATTGATTAATTATTAAGAACGTTGAATAGGCTTCTTTCAATAGGGAAAAACATACTTTGAAAAATGCATGCGTGTGTCATAGCAGGAGTCATCTTGGAAGACCGGGTTGCCAACATCCAGGGGATAGCTGACAATCTTCTGGCATAGAAGAAGAGTTTGGATTTATAAGTATAACCCTAATTTATACCCACAACCACAACCAGTGGTGGGATTCAGCAGGTTCACACCATTTCGGCAAAACCAGTTGTTAAAATGGTGCTTGTAAGCAACCAGTTGTTAAATTATTTGAATCCCACCACTGCCCCCAACTGTAAGGAGTCTCAAAGCAACATACAAACTCCTTCCCTTCCTCTCCCCACAACAGACATTTTATGAGGTAGGCAGGACTGAGGGAGTTCTGAGGGAACTGTGAGTAGCCCAAGGTCACCTAGCAGGCTTCATGTGTAGGAGCAGGGAATCAAACTTGATTCATCAGATCCGAGTTCACCATTCAGGTGGAAGAGTAGGGCATCAAACCTGATTCTCAAGACAAGAGTTCATTTATCTCAACCAGTACACCATGCTAAATAGTACCAAAGGTCCCCTTTGCAAAGTTGTTTTGGACGAATTCTCAAAACTACATATCTTTCTCCTATGCCATTTGCACCTTGGGCTATGAGGGACCAGACACAATAAAAAGCATGTAAAAATGAAAGCGTTTCAGCCAGATTTTTCCCGTTTAATAAAATAATCTCCTTGAACAAGGTTTTGAGAAAAGAAAAGGTGCGGGGGAAGAGAAGCCTTCTCTGACGACCAGAGATATTCAGGTCTTCATTACTGAAATCTTTGTATCATGTGATTGAATAGAATTACCGACAAAGAGAATGTGGCGTTTTAACATCATACAATCAAGTTACTCCTGGCAGATGACATCCATCTCTTTGATGGAGACTGTATCTCAGAAAAAAAAAATCATTGAGCTATCTATAAATTCAAATAAACCCTGCAATTTAATTTTCAACATATCCATATGTTTGAGAAGCAAGTCTTCGGCAGCCAAGCGCAGTTTGTGTTGATAGAACTGTACTCAATGAATTTATAAAATGGCAACAATGAGGAGGCAGTGGAGTTATAGCCAGGTTTGGCAGGGGGTGTCGAGGAAAAGAATCACTCTTGGTCTAATTCAGGCTTTTGTGAATGGAATTTCCCAGAAGTTGGTCCTTTCTTATTTGATCAAACACACCATTTTTCATGGTTTAGAGGAACTATGCCATTACTTAGTTAGAAACACAAAAGAGCAAATGTGTCATTACTGCCTGGGAAATGCAGCCAAGAATCGTCCTATAAAATGCAATCAAATAAAAGGGCTCATTCTGAAATTTAAAAGAGAGAGAGAGAGAGAGACCGAGAGAGTGGAATATTACTGTCATTTATGAATGTAGTTGGTGGACCATCTGATCTGTTAGTTACATCGGCGAAGGCAACAACACCTGAGACAGCTGCTCGAACAAAAAGACGGAAATGGATTATTTGTTGTTAAAGAACATCTCCAGAAAAAGTCTTGGGTCTTTGTCCGTGTCTGATTGGCATTGTTGGGAATGAAAAATGATAGCTTTATTCGAAACAAAAGGACAAACAGAGGAGGCAAAGTTCAGAAAACCAAAGCCCAGAATATTGGTTAACAACAGTTGGATTTGTTAAGGCTGCTTTACATTTCCCCCCCCCCCCCCTTGTCTGGTTGATACTGTAAGCGTGAAATACCGCAGTCATTGAGCAAGAGGGGAAAACCAAGACCATTAGTTGCCTGTGCGCCTTCACTGTTTTAAATGGAGGCGAATTTACCATTGCCCTTCTAGAGAATTGAGGACTTGGGAAAAGTCATTGCGAAGTCAAAAATCTCATAGTTGGGCTAGTTTAAACAGTGCTGCTGGGCATTTTAGAAACAACTAGTGTATCCTGTTGTCAATCAGTGAATTGGTTTGGATTGACATTAGGGCCCCTTCCGCACACGCAAAATAATGCGTTTTCAAACTACTTTCGCAACTGTTTGCAAGTGGATTTTGCCATTCCGCACAGCTTCAAAGAGCACTGAAAGCAGTTTGAAAGTGCATCATTCTGCATGTGCGGAATGAGCCATTCTCTGGATAAACAAGCCCCAGAGCTTTGTCTGTGTAGCGCCTGTATTATGGAATCTGTTCCCTATTAGGGTGCCAAGTAGAAGAAGAGTTTGGATTTATACCCCACCTCTCTCTCCTGTAAGGAGACTCAAGGTGGCTCACAAACTCCTTTCCCTTCCTCTCCCCACAACAGGCACTTTGTGAGGTTGGTGGGGCTGAGAGAGTTCTGAAAGGACTGTGACTAGCCCAAGGTCACCCAGCATGTTTCATGTGCAGGAGCTGGGAAACAAATCCAGTTCACCAGATAAGAGTCACTGCTCATGTGGGAGAGTGGGGAATCTCCAGACAAGAGCCTGCCACTCAACCACAACACCAAGTGCAGGAGTACCATGATAGCAGAAGAGTACATCTTTCTAAGTTCGCTGAGTTCTGTGGACTTAGAAGAGTGTGATAGTTCTTCAAATTGCACTGTGCCATAGCTTATTTAGCACCCACTTTCCTTACAGAGGGTGCAGGCTTGCAGCCTGAAAAAAAAATGCTGACTAAAAAAATGAAACAGAAAATCCAAATATGAGTTTTCTCACATTTTCAGACCAATTCGCTTTCGGCAATAAAATGAGCCAATTATCCAGAAAACATTTTCCTGAAGAAGAGAAGAAACTTTCCTCGGTGTCTATCTCCGGTGGCATCCCCGAAACATCTCAGTTTTCCTTTGAACTAACACATTGGCATTCTACGCTTCTTGGTGGTTTTTTTTCTGGTTTAGTTTTTGAAAATAGCTGGCAATTGAAAAAAGGAGTCAATGTTAAAAATAAATATGCAGTTGTGTAGAGGGGGGGAAAAATGTATTGCGCAGCTGGGGGCATTTAAAGAATTTAATTAGCAAGCTCCCATCTAACCGAGTCCTCTCAAAAAATCAAATAAGGTTTGGCCAATTAAATTTCAGAAGACAGACAGAGAGAGGGTTTTGATTGTGGCCTTACAGTTTAAAAAGAGACGCTCCGTTATAATGAAATCTTGCAGGCTGATTAATTCAGTGAAAAGCCGTTCTGTGCAGAGTTTCCACAAACTCATAAGCACTTCAGCATTTTTTTATAAAAAAAAAAAAACACCACCCAAATTTAATTATAGCCTTTTGATAATCAGGCTTTGCTCCAAAGAAATCCCTCAACTTCCCATAATACTTGGTGATGTCATCCCCTATTAGAACTCACAATTCCCCCACATGCACAACCGGCCCCCCCCCCAAAAAAAAACTTCAAGTTTTTCCCATGTCAATGAAGGACAGCGAAATGGGGTGGGGGGGGGAGAGAGAGACGGCAGTTTAACTGAATTTTATGTTTTTTGTGTTTGGAAAACTGATATGTAGATCATTTGAAAGATGGCAACGGGGGGGGGGGTCGGCAGGTGGGGGGGGTGCTTTTTAAGCCATCGACTAAAGATCACCTCCAAAAAAATGTACCTCAGCCCTCCCTCCTGCCCCTGTTTCTTCCGAATGACAAATTTTCGGAGATGTTTGATGAAAATGGAAAAGGGGAGGGGGTTCATAAGAGAAGCAAAAAAAAAAGGAAGGGGAAAAAAAACAGGAAAAATTCATTTGTATAAGCAGCCCCCCTACTGTGGAATTTTCAATTATATATATCTAATTATGGCTGTCAGTTGATGAATTGAGAAGAAGGCATTTTTGGGTGCCCCCCTCCCCTTTTTTGTCTCTTCTGTTGGAATGATTATAGCACACACACGCAACTAATTGCCTCGCTGCTTATTAGTGATACAATTATGCAGGCCCGGGCTTCTTGTGTGAACAACCATCTGCAGAAGAGGAAAGTGTGTGTGTGTGGAGGGGGGGGGGAAGAGTGACACTATTCAAAACTATCCATAATTTAACCAATGTTATTCCAATGCACTGCGCGCAGACAATTGTTGGGCCTCCATATTTTATACCCCTTTGGCATAAGGAGGGTTGTGCAGGTTTCTTTCTCTTCTTTCTCTCTCTCTCTTCTCTGTGCATAAGTTCTCCTCTTTAGATGTGCTGAGAATTTGAAAGAAATAAGCGGAGGGAAAAAAGTCATTCACATCTCAACAAGCAAAAAGAAGTCGGGGAGGGGGGAGTAACCAAGCATAGCTAATGTCCGTTGCTCCTATAGGCATTTTTCCTTCAATGTGCAAATGTGAGGGGTTTTTTTTTTAAAAAAAATGTAATATAATGTCAGGATCTTGGTTGTTCGGCCTGGTTCACTTATGGAGAGTGGCTTTAAACAAAAAAGTTTAGGAGAGAGACCAAAAACTTTGTGTGGTTTCTAAGAGTTTTGAATTTGTTCTAAAAAATACAAGAGCAGGTATGGGGGGATTCCTTATGGCTACTGGAAGCTACAATCTCCAATTCACAAACTTCCAGTGTTCCCTCCAAATACCTAAAACTGCTGGCAGGTTAAGTTGATTCAATATAAGAAATGAATTTTTCACACTAATTGTGCCTTTAGGGGAAGTCAAGACAAATAATTTACCCTACATATTTCAGTTGGTAGAAGTCTATGCAGAGAAGTCGCTAATATGTCCGGTTACTATAAACAAAGTATGAATGAACTGTTTTTAAATGTACTTCCCCCACTTTTTTGTGTGTACAACTTGAATGAATGAATGAATGAATGAATGAATGAATGAATGAATGAATGAATGAATGAATGAATGAATGAATGAATGAGAGCAGAATCAAAGAGTAATTTTGTTGGGGCCATGACAGCATTAAACTCCCTTTCTCAGATCAAACCCTAGTAGAGCTTGTTTTCAAACCAACTCATGAAATGTTGAAGCAGCAGCTTTGACCAGAGCTTCATAGCATGGAGACCTTGCTTGTGAAGGGCCAGCGTGGTGTAGTAGTTAAGAGTGGTAGACTCTAATCTGGAGAACTGAGTTGGATTCCTCACTCCTCAATTGGCGGCAGACTCTTCCCCAGTGAACTGGATTTATGTCTCTGCTCCTGCACATTAAGCCTGCTGGGTGACTATGGGCCAGTCACAGTTCTCTCAGAACTTTTTTGTGGAGAGGGGGAAGAAAGGCAATTGTAAGCCATTTTGAGACTCCTTAAAGGTAGAGAAAAGTGGGGTATAAACCCTCTTCTTCTAATGAGATGGTACTTCCACATTTTTGTGTGAATGATGCAACAGGAAATACATTGAGTTCCACTTCCTGTCTTCACATATTTTTGACCCAGCCAAAGACAGAATGATTTGCAGTTTGATAGGCAGGAACACACCTCAGATTTCCATCTCACCTCAGGAAAGGAAGGTTCCTTGGAGGACTTGGACAATTGTGCTCAATACCATTCAGTTTTTCTAACCGCCCAATGTTGTGGTGAGAACAGCAACGGAAAAACTCCCTGTATACTTTCTGCCTGAGAAAGAGTTGGAGGAAAATCGAGTTTGTAAAAGTAGGATGATTTTACAAAAAACAATTACACTTGAGCTTTGTTCTCAAATGACAATTTTCATTAAAGAAAACAAATTCCTAAATCTAGTGTCCCTGCAGGATCTTTTGTTCCTATCTCAAGATGCTGCCCACCACTATTTTTTTTGTCCTTCAAATATATTCTCCCGCCCCCACAACACTTCCATTTCCTCTGTAGTTACAGAACGTGATTCACTCAAAGTCAAGTATAATGTCATTTGTCTGTTACATTTCTGATACTGAATTCAAACTTCCGATTGCGTGCCTGTTTTCACAAACAGCGGTTGATCTGAAAGAAGCTTGGTTCCCCCAAAATAGAATTCCAACCATTTTCTGTATAGATGGAGAGATTTTGAGAGGTAAGGGTGGCAAACAAGATGGCTAGCAACCTTGAGAGTGTGTAGAAGAGACCTAGCCAGGGCCACAGTGAGGCCCTTTCCGCACAGGCCAATAAACGTGTGTTAAATGCAGGATAAATTCTGGGTTGGGGGGAACTTCACACTGATCCTGCTCCTAACATGGATCCACTCCGCATTCCACCCTCCCCCAACCGGGGTTATTCAAGAATCATGATTTTCGCGATTCTTTTGTTTTAACGTGCCTCGCAGCTGCAGCTGCAGCTGAGTAATGGCCGGGCAGGAGGCACATTAAAACCAAATAATGTTGGGTGTGTTTGGTGTTCCCCCGGCTCCCATCTGCGTAGCCACGAAGGCACACAGGGCCTTATCATGACTCTGGGGGATCGGCTGTGCCTGCCTGCAGAGCTATACATTGGAGGCAGGTAAGAACACACACAAAAAAGACGCTCCTCCATGTGGAGGCACACGCCCTGGCCGATGCGTTTGCTGTCCATGGCCATTTCCGCATGGCCACTGTAGGGGTTGGGTCAGCGTATTGTACCCCTCTGGGACCGTTAGCATGAATGATCCCAGAACCTACCAGGACGACGGTGCTGTGCTGCACCATCGTCCGGTCTACCTACCTGCTCTGCGGCCCTCCGGTACGGCGCCGAGGCCAGGGGACACACACCCCTGCCCTGCACGACCGCTCCAGAGTCGCAGGGCAGAGGGGCCATGTCCCCAGGCCTCGACAACGTGCCGGAGGGCCGCAGAGCAGGTAGGTTGACTGGGCATGGGGGGAGGGAAGGCGCCTTCAAGCCGCCGTTTTCCATAAACCTAGCTCGGGAAGCGAGGTAGGAAAACGGCGGCTTCGCGCTGCTTGGGCGGCGCGGCTGCGAAGCAGCTGTGCCCCCTGTGCGAACGGCTCCCTGGGGACGGTGTTTTTGCTGTCCCCAGGGTGCCGTATTAGGCCCGTGAAGAAAGGGCCCATGGGACAGCCAGCCATGCGAACAGTCTGAGGCAAGGACAGGTTCATATAACCCGCCTCTCACCCACATTTATTGTCCATGTGGAAAGGGCCTAAGATTTTCATAAACCCGAGGCACTCTTGTATTCAGTTCCCGACACACCACTGGGAATAGACAAACATCATTCCAAAAAATAGCCCTGTTGGTCTCTATGATCCTCGAAATGTGCATATCTGTTAAAAACAAGAAATCAAAAAAAAATATTTGGGGGGATGAATATACAAAATATCTATATTTCGAACTTGTGTCTTTCTTCCCAATTCTTGTAATTTCTTTCATTAATCCTATTTTCAAAGTCCCTAAAATTTTTGTAGGGCCTAAATTCCTTTATGGAAAAGGGTGACCTGCTTCTAGCTGCATCGCAGGACCAAGTCCCTTCCACCAGGTCAGAAGGCTGTAGAAGTCATAAAGTAGTCAAACATGGCATCCAACTGGGAAGATTGCTTCTGGCAGCATCATAGGAAGCCAACAAGAACTATGACTGAACCACCACATGGCAGAAAAAGAATACAGTACTACAGTGAAAAAAACCGAACGGGACAAAAATGGGCCTCCAGCGTGGTGTAGTGGTCAAGAGCAGGTGAACTCTAATCTGGAGCTGGATTCCCCACTCCTCCGCCTGAAGAGTGGACTCTAATCTGGCGAACTGGATTTGTTTCCCCACTCCTACTTATCCAGTTTCTAAAATGAGAGGGGAAGGGTGGAGGTACAGGAAGGAGACAGGTCTGTTAGAATGCCCTCAACCATAGGCCTGGCAGAAAGCCCCCATCTTACATGCCCTGCAGAGCTGTAACAGGTCTCACAGGGTCCAGATCTCATTTAAAAGAGCATTCCACCAGGCCAAAAACAATCTGGCTCGAGTTGAGGACAGCTGGATGTCTTTTGGACCAGAGATCACCATGGAGCGAAGCACTCTCCTGGGGGTGTATCCAGAGGTGGGATCCAACCAGTTCTCACCACTTCTCTAGAAGTGGTTACTCATTTTTTCTGAGTGCCGAGAAGGGGTTACTAAAGCAACCTTCCTGCCCAATAGGGACTGGAGGTGTGTGTGTGTGGCGGTGCCACTGTTTGAATCCCACCACCATCTGAACCTGTTATTAAAATTTTTGGATCCCACCACTGGGTGTATCTGGAGAGAGGGTCCCTCAGCTTTAAATGACCAGTGCTTTGTTACTAGAAGGTAATGAATGACCTTGTGAACTATGCAGAAAATACTAGGCTTTCGCTGTCTGCTAAAAAGTCATAGAAAATTGGTGTCCAAGCATTCTAAGACCTTCTTGTCCACTATAGTTTGCCTTTCTCTCATGGAATCATCAGCAAAGGATGAGCAGATGTTCTTTATTTTCTTTTTTTTTTGTTTCTATTTTTGTAATGCCTTCGTTCCTTTGCTATGTATTGTTGGTTTTGGAAATGCATTTGCATTGTGTACATACATTTTGTGGGTTCATATACACAATTTATACTATATGTATATACATATCCTGGGCCATTTATACATATAATATGCTATAAAACTTGATTTAAGGCACAGAAACAGAACCAAATCATGGGTATGATTAGCAGAAATGAGAAGCAAAACTGAAATGGGGATTTGGGGAATAAGAAATTTCGAAGCCTTCACAGGAGAATCGTACATTTGCTTTCCTAGATGTACAGTTTTCCGTTTTCCGTGTGCTCTTTTAACCTCAGATGATTGCCAAGGAACCTGGCCAAACTCTCTGCTGCTTCTTTTCTGGCCAGCCGTATTTACCCATTGCCGTGACCTTGTTGACCCAAGCTAGCTTGATCTCATCAGATCTTGGAAGCAAAGCAGGATCCGCTTTGGTTAGAACTTGGATGGGAGACCACCAAAGAAGTCCAGGGTTGTTATACAGAGGTAAGTAGTGGCACAGTCTTGTGGTTCTTTCCCAGGCAATGGGAATTACAATTCAAGCCTCACCCAAAGGCCTAGGACAGTGGTGGCGAACCTTTGGCACTCCAGATGTTATGGACTACAATTCCCATCAGCCCCTGCCAGCATGCCCAACTAACCATGTTGGCAGGGGCTGATGGGAATTGTAGTCCATAACATCTGGAGTGCCAAAGGTTCGCCATCCCGGGCCTAGGAGGTTGTAATGTATCTGCGTAGTATTCATGCGGATCCCAGCAGGGCTGCGTTTTGAATCAGACAGATGTTAATTTTGTTGATCTGAAGATGTTTCAAGTGCCACCCAAGTATTTTCGGAATGGTGCCCGGGGTGCTGATTACCACTGGGGCGACCTCAGTTGGTTTGTGCCATAGATGCTGAAACTCGATTTTCAAATTGTGTTATTTAGTGACCTTCTCATGTTCTTTTTTCAGTGACTCTGGTGTCACCGGGTATGTCTATGTCAATGATGGTCACTTTCTTGTCCTCGATCACAGTGATATCTGGTGTATTATATGCCAACACTTTTTCGAAAGTCCCACAGGATCATTTTTCTGGATAATGTTCCCACTAGTTTTTAGAAGAAGAAGAAGAAGAAGAAGAAGAGGAAGAAGAAGAAGAAGAAGAAGAAGAAGAAGAAGAAGAAGAAGAAGAAGAAGAAGAAGAAGAAGAAGAGGAGGAGTTTGGATTCATATCCCCCCTTTCTCTCCTGCAGGAGACTCAAAGGGGCTGACAATCTCCTTGCCCTTCCCCCCTCACAACAAACACCCTGTGAGGTGGGTGGGGCTGAGAGAGCTCCGAAAAGCTGTGACTAGCCCAAGGTCACCCAGCTGGCATGTGTGGGAGTGCACAGGCTAATCTGAATTCCCCAGATAAGCCTCCACGGCTCAGGCGGCAGAGCTGGGAATCAAACCCGGTTCCTCCAGATTAGATACACGAGCTCGTAACCTCCTACGCCACTGCTGCTGTTCTTAACTGTTCTTATGTTGTAATTCTAGCATAAATTCCAGTGGATGATCTTGGCCACTGAGTTGTGCCTCTGGGCAATCTTTTTGCAGCGGCTGAGGACAAAATATTATTATTATTAGCAGTAGTGTTCCAAATAATATTGCATGTCATGACTGACGCTTAGTGAAATGCTTTCTGCAAAACCACACCAGCCAAGCAGACGAAATTTTCGGCTGGTTCTTGTTTTTCCGGCAGCTGCAAAAATAAGTTGAGAAAACATTGAAAGCATCTGAAGGGCGAGACCTTTTAAAATGAGACTGTCGTTAGGAGTTGTATTTTTGCAAGCCTAGGAACAAGCAATCTGTGAGACAATTGTGCCAATAATCAAACAATTTCTTCC
This sequence comes from Sphaerodactylus townsendi, assembly GCF_021028975.2. Classification (NCBI taxonomy): domain Eukaryota; kingdom Metazoa; phylum Chordata; class Lepidosauria; order Squamata; family Sphaerodactylidae; genus Sphaerodactylus; species Sphaerodactylus townsendi. The sequence continues at coordinate 14,488,644 of NC_059438.1, forward strand.
CAGGAACATGTGCCTGTTTTTCAAACCGAGTTGTTTCAGAAAGGAAAAGAAATCATGGTAAAAAAATACTGCTTTAGCTATAGCAATGCTCATGTGCCATGATTTCCGTCTCGCATCCACCCAATCAGTGCCTCGGAATATCCGTACAAAATTAACATGTTTGTTTGCTTGTGTACTTGTTTAAAACATTTATACCCCCACTTTATCATTTCAGCCACAAAGTGGCTAATCGTACAAAGGCAGGTTGTGAGGAGACAGAAAGCAAACTGTCCAATAAACAGTAAAAATTAACAATTTTTAAAGAAAAATACATGTAATTAAAAAGCACGGATTGCAGCTTTAAAAATACACAGAATTTAAAAAGTCACATTTGTAAAATCACGCGGAACTTTAAAAACACAGAACTAAAAACACAGAAACAAGAACAGAGTATTAAGAAACAATGCGGTCAAAACTAGGGCCCCTTCTGCACACGCAAAATAATGCGTTTTCAAACCACTTTCACAACTGTTTGCAAGTGGATTTTGCCATTCCGCACAGCTTCAAAGAGCACTGAAAGCAGTTTGAAAGTGCATTATTCTGCATGTGCGGAATGAGCCTAGGTGAAACAGCTAAGCCATCACCATTTTGGTGTCTGGACTAAAATTCCTACCTGTCCCCTTCCTGGAGTTGCCAGCCAGGGGCGTACCGCCCAGGGGTACTTAAGGGGTCAAATGTCCCCGGGCTGCAGCCTAGTCACGTGAAGGGTGGAAAATCGCCCCCCTCCACTGCTCCTCCTTCTCCCCTGGTCCATGGACTGACTTCAAGACCTGGTGCAAAAAAAGTTGCTTGATCGTGGTGGGAGAGGGCAGCCACCCCTACCGGGGCGGGGGCGGAACCCCTCAGATTTTGCACCGAGCTACATTTTCCCTAGATATGCCTCTGTTACCAGCTCTAGCTTGGGAAATTCTTGGAGATTTAGAATCAGTGCTTGAGGAGCGGGAGGAGGTTCAGCAGGGATTTGATGCCAAAGAACCTCTCCTCTGAAGCCGATATTCCCTCCAGGGCAACTAATCTCTGAAATCTGGAGATCAGTTGTGATTCCAGGAGATCTCCAGGCCCACTTTGATATTGCTAACCCTGTGCCTGCCCACCCCTTCACCCACTTTAATAGGCCATTCCATGAGCTACCTTAGAAAAAGCCTGTTTTCATACAGAAAGGCCATTGTGAGGAGACTCAGGCAGGTTTCTGAAAAATGTAGCTCTTGTGTGGAAGCATACAAGAAAGATCCCAGGATCAGAAAGTTGCCAGCTCCAGACTGAGAAATTCCTGGAGATTTGGGGGTAAGTTTTCAGGTTTGAGGAGAAGAAGGGCCTCAGTGAGATACAGCACCGTAGACTCCACCCTTCAAAGCGTCCATTTTCTTTGGGGGAACTGATCTCTGGAGATGAACAGTAATTTCTGGAGATCTCCAGGTCCCACCTGGTAGTTGGCAACTTTACAGTACAACCCTGTGTATGCCTCCCTCCCTTTACAGGCACATGTGAAGATTTGGAAAATAAGGAAGGAGCTCAAGGTATAATGCCATAGAGTCTACCCTTCAAAGCAGCCATTTTCTCCGGAGAAACTGATCCCCGGTGTCTGGAGATCAGCTGTAATTTTGGAAGATCTCGAGACCCCACCTGGGGTTTGGAAACTTGTCCCTTCTCAAGCCTTCAAAACTGCTTTGCAATGTTTGAAACAGGCCTGTGTAGCAGCATTTAGTGGAAGCCAAAAGTGAAGAGTAGGAAGAACTGAAGAACATAGAGAGTGGAAAGGTGGAGAAAGACAGACAGACAGACAGACAGACAGACAGACAGACAGACAAGAAAGAAAGAAAGAAAGAAAGAAAGAAAGAAAGAAAGAAAGAAAGGCCCCTTCCGCACATGCAAAATACTGCATTTTCCAACCACTTTCACAACTGTTTGCAAGTGGATTTTGCCATTCTGCACAGCTTCAAAGAGCACTGAAAGCAGTTTGAAAATGCATTATTCTGCATGTGCGGAATGAGCCAAAGAAAGAAAGAAAGAAAGAAAGAAAGAAAGAAAGAAAGAAAGAAAGAAAGAAAGAAAGAAAGAAAGAAAGAAAGAAAGAAAGAAAGAAAGAAAGAAAGAAAGAAAGAAAGAAAGAAAGAAAGAAAGAAAGAAACCCGGAGACATCGCTTACCCTGTCATTATTATGCCCAAGCAAAATACAGTGTTAGACATAATCTCCTGCCTTTCAGGGAGGAATAAAATTACTTATGCAGCAAATGTTTTTAATGTAACAAAGAGAGGGAATAAAAACGCCTCACAACAGTTTTATTAAAAACAAATTCCCACAGTAAATACATATCCATTCTGATTCCATGGTGAAGCAGCCAAAGACATCCCTGTTAAGTGCTATGGGAAGTACTTATAAATTACTTGAAATAAAAAACATTGTTGCCTGGACATCAGGGTAGAAATGCTGCAGTTTGTAATAAATTAACACAGAACTTCACTTCCCCTCGCCTAACAAAGCGACCATTTGTCTGAATAACCCACATTCAGCTGTGAGTTATATTTTCACAACTGCAACGGCATTCATTTGCAAATCATTCCACAGTTTTAATGCGAGCGTTTTAAATACCTTAAGAACTAATAAATAAAGCCAAGTAGAGCAAACAGTGGGCTCTGCCTAAAACCCAGCCTAATTTGTGTGGGTTTCCCCCCCTCCCCTTTTCTCCTCTCTGCTCTCTTTCTCTCTCTTTCAAAGTAATTTTATACATGTCTGAAGTTTCTTCAAAGTATGTTTTGTGTTTCTCTTCAAAATGCTCCTTTCCAGTTTCACCAGTTAAGACATTTTCATATTCTCCTAGAGCTAGTAAGACTTCAGAAGTTTATATTTTGTTCTACAAGGTTCCCTCCACCCTGCCCTTCTTTCATTCCCTAATTCTAGGAGGTCAAATCTGTAACTGTTTCTAAATGGAGCGGTTTCTGTTGCAGCTAACAATCCCTTCATTTAGGCATAAAAGACTGGATGTCTCAATTTTTTAAAAAGATTCTTAAACATCAATGAAACAAAGTTTCAAAGAAATCTCTCCCCTCCCCCACCTTTCTTAAATTACAGGGAATATGTATCTCTCTGTGTTCAAAGAGCTTCCTACCTGAGACAGACTCCTTTATGAATTAAAATAAAGCACACTTCAGAAGAGGTGACTGAAACAAATGGGGGTTTTTTCATTGCTGTAAAGGGTGGGGATGTACAACTTAGGAAATCTGTGATAGGATCTCTCAATATGTATTCTAGCTGAAAAATATGGGCCAGGGGGCTTGGAGAAAGGGGGAAGTTAACCATTCATTCGTTCATTCGTTCGTTCATTTGTTCGTTCGTTCGTTCGTTCATTCATTCGATTTCTACCCAGTCTGTAGGGAAGATCTCTAGGCGACTACAAAATCAAAGCATCCCCATGCATAAAATCATCTATTAAGAACACTACAACATACAAAAAGTTAACATCCCAAATCTAACCCACACCCACACCCCATATTCAGGAGCAATTTCTCCAAATGAAAATGCCTCCCCCTTTCACCTTGGTTGGTTTGAGAAAAAAAAAACAACCATGCATAATATGGGCAAGTTCCCTTTCCCCCCACTCTTTTTGCTCTCAACAGTCCAGAACCCTCATATCTACAGGACCACATCTCACAATACCACCCCCGAAAGGTATTACGCTGCTCTGGAAGTAATCTTCTGGAAGTCCCCAGCCCCAAAGAGATCTGGGCCGTTTCCGCACAGCCTCCCTGTCGCCTCCACGCTGGCGAGAATTCCGCCGGCGTGGAGTATGGCGAGCGCGAGCCGCTCGCGATGCACGTCATGCGGATCCAGGCCTCAGCAGTGGCCGTAAGCGGCAGGCGTCTCCAAGCACGGAGTCGCTTCTTTCCTGCCCTGTCCCACTCACCTTCGTCCCCGTCATCGCCTGCTGGTTATTAGCCCATCCAAAGCCCATGCGCTGCCTCCTCCCGACCTCCAGGGGTCGGAGGACAAGGCATGGGCTTCGACGCACAGCAGGCGAATTTCCAGCTGGACAAGGTGAAGTGGACGGCAGGCTGAAGGCTGCGGTTGATCGGTGGCGCTGTTCGCGAGTTGCGCTCGCCCGGGAAGACGCTTTCCCTAACAACAACCCCTTTAAAGGAGTGAGGGGAGGCCCAGTCAGGTTGGCGCTGCTGTAACCATGAGAGCGGTGGCCTGGGCGGAAATTTTACCGCTTCCAGGCTGTCGCTTTTGGCCCATCTGCGAAAGTGGGCCCTGGCTAGCCCCAACCAGGACCCTGGTGGAACTCTCTGTCACCTGAGGCTGTGGTAGGGCAGGACAGAAATGTAATAAAAGTCAAGTAAAAGTGTTTTAAACTCTCAAAGCCCCTTTGCCCACAAAAGGTTACTGCAGCCGATGCATCTCTCAATGATTCCGATTTTGCCAGAGTAAAACTTTTTGAATCTGACCTCAGCACTTGCAAATGTGAGGTCTAGCATCAACACATTTGGCCTTTGCAAACATTTTAAGGAAACTTCTGCGGAGGTGTTTGAAAGTTTGTACCTCTCTGTCCAGAAGCGAGAACTGCAAAAGAGGAAAATCTCCCAAGAGCAACAAAAACTGGGTTTAAGCACGGGTCTGTGGGAGGAAGTTATTTTACATCGATTCATAATCTTGTTTTCTCAGCTTGTGTGCAGAGTCTCTCGTTTGGTTTGTTTGATGGCTAGAACTAACTCTAATGGCATAAACAATCACAGTCATGCACTTGTGTTTCCATCGTACATCTTGGCATAGCTTTGGCTCCAGGGCTTCTTGAAGTTTGCCAGCAGTTTCCCCCAAGTCAAGGGGGAAAAAAAACAAATTTAAGTTCTTCTCAAGTGTAGTGATATTCTAGTAGCTGCAGGCTATTTCTGTGTCCAGTCATGCAAGGACAGAAGCAGTCTTTCCGACTTGGTTCTCATTACATAGAGTTGCCACTCCAGCCAGCATCTCCTGCTTCCCACTCACAAATAAACTCACAAATAAAATAATGCCAGCGTCACACATTTTAGGGTTGCCAGGGAAGTATTTGGCAATACCTGCACTGGAAGAGATTGGGGGGGGGTGGGCAACATCCCAGGAGAAAGATTAAAAAGAAAAATTAGGCCTTCTCTGACCATAGCATTTCTGGAGAGCACCCCTTTGTCACTGCTGGGTGGCTCTAGGAATCGGCAGGAACTCTGTAGTCAGAACTTCCTGTCAGTAAATGAGACCTCAGTTTACTTTCTTCATAACATCTTGTGTTCCTTTCCACTGAATGTGTGTATTTGAGCACATCATTTGGGCATCGTTAAATTAGCATTGTATATTACATGCTGACATGAACTACACTGCATACATGCATTTTTATTTCATTCATTTATACTCATTTATTTTCACGGCAGAGGGAGGACTTGGACCTGGGTTTCCCAGATTGTCATCTCACATTCAAGCCACTGCACCAAACAGGCACCACAGTGAATTTTGTATAAACAGCCATACAACGAGCATACAGGAAACAAATGAATCAGTAAACCCAGCTGCAGAAAATGGGAAATTGAAAGGATGGACAACAAATATAAATGAATGTAAAAAAGAAATAATACGAGGTAAGAGATTATTTTGTTTAATATCACAGCTGTCTGTTCTTTAGCTGGTTGTTGGACTTTCATTACAATCTGAGCCTCACCCAGAGCCCTAAGATGCTGATACTGATGATGAGGTATCTATCTATCTATCTATCTATCTATCTATCTATCTATCTATCTATCTATCTATCTATCTATCTATCTATCTATCTATCTATCTATCTATCTATCTATCTATTTGGTTTAATATGCCACTGCTCCCCTTCTGGGCTTGGAGCGGCTTACAACATATAAATATAAAACACACAAAACAGTTGAACATCAGTGAAACATACTCCTGAATTCAAGTAGCAGTGAAGAACCAACTGATAAAATTTAACAAATAACAATGGCCATAACTCCAAGGGGCCTTGATAACTGGACAACGAAGTTAGAAATCAGATTAGCCATTGTTGCCTCAGAGATATGCCTGACGGAACAACTCCATCATGCAGGCCCTGCGGAACTGCAGAAGGCCCTGATCTTCTCAGACAAAGTGTTCCACTAGGTCAGTGGTGGCGAACCTTTGGCACTCCAGATGTTATGGACTACAATTCCAGTATTGCCAGCATGGCCAATTGACCATGCTGGCAGGGGCTGATGGGAATTGTAGTCCATAACATCTGGAGTGCCAAAGGTTCGCCACCATGGCACTAGGCCAAAGAAGGAGGAGGAGGAGGAGGCTGGAGAAAATCAGCATACGGGGGAGCACCTAACCGACTCTGCTCACCTCCACATAAATAGCCTCACAGTTCAAAATCCCCAGGATTCCAAATCCAAAAGTTATTCTGGCTAGGCAAAAACAACCAGGAGAAGGAAGCATGTTTGCCTTCAACGAATGGAGACAAAATCCCTCATTCACTCTGTTCTACAATCAGGCAGGAACCGATTCACAATGTCAGAAGAATAGAGACATGCAGCCAATAGCAGCCAGAGACCTTCCGCCTGCCCTCTGTGACATTGCGGCAGCTCAGCCAATCAAGGCTAGAAACTTAATTGCTATTAAACACATGAACACATGAAGCTGCCCAAAACTGAGTCAGACGGCTGGACCACCAAAATCAGCATTGTCTACCTAGGCTGGCAGTGGCTTCCCAAGGATTCAGGCATAGATCTTTCACACCACCTCCTACCCGATAACTGGAGATGCCGGGGTTTGAACGTAGGACCTTTCGCATGCAAAGCAGATGCTCCACCACTGAGCCACAACACCTCTGAGCTTTACAGTATACAGTATGCCTAACATATTATTTTTATTTAATTTTTTCAGTCATAAATTGTTCCCAAAATTGTAACAAAAACCCAAAACCTAAAACTCACCATAGCCCTATTCTCGGACTGTGCCCTAGAACTCAACGTAACACTAAGGCACGCCTGAGCTTTTGCCCTTGCCTTAACCCTAACCCTAACTTATTATTTTATTTAACTTTTTCAGTCATAAATTGTTCCCAAAATTGTAACAAAAACCTAAAACTCACCATGACCCTATTCCCTCAGACTGTGCCCTAGAACTCAAGCGTAACACTAAGGCACGCCTGAGCTTTTTTTGCCCTTACCTTAACCCTCTAACCCTAACTTATTGTTTTATTTGCTTTTTTTCGGTCATAGAATTGTTCCCAAAATTGTAGCAAAACCACAAAAAACTCACCCATAGCCCTATTCTCCGAGACTGTGCCCTAGAGACTCCAAGCGTAACACTCAAGGCCATACAAGGCTTTTGCCTGCCTGCCTCCTAACCCTTTTCTAGCCCTAACTTGTTATTTTATGTTAGCTTTTTCTAGTCATAAATTGTTCCCAAAGTGTAACAAAAAAACCTAAAACTCAACCATAGCCCTATTCTCAGACTGTGCCCTAGAACTCAGCATTAACACTACAGGCAGCCTCGAGCTTCTTTTTTTTTTTTTTGCCCTTACCTTAACCTCCTAACCCTAAACTTCTTGTATTTTTTATTTAACTTTTTTTTCCAGTCATAGAGTTGTTCCCAAAATTGTAAATAAAAGCCAAAGCTAAAACTCACCATAGCCCCTATTCTCGGATCTCTGTGCCCTAGGGAACTCCAGCGTAGCTTACTAAGGCCGCCCTGAGCTTATTTGTCCCTTACTCTTAGTCCCTAACTCCTAACTTATTATTTGTATTTAACTTTTTTTTCAGTCATAGAATTGTTCCCAAAATTGTAACAAAAACCTAAAACTCACTGAGATAGCCCTATTCCTCAGACTACTGTGCCCTAGAACTCAGCGTAACACTCAAGACGCGCCTGGGAGCTTTTGCCCCCCTTGCCTATAACCCCTAACCCTAACTTCTATTATTTTATTTAGCTTTTCAGTCATAAATTGTTCCCAAAATTGTAAATTTCAAAAACCTAAAAACTCACCATAGCCCTATTTACTCAGACTGTGCCCTTGTAGAAACCTCAACACATAACACTCAAGGCACGCCTGAGCTTTTGCCCTTGCCTTTAACCTCCTAACCTCTAACTTCTATTATTTTTATGTGCTCTAACTTTTTTCAGTCATAAAATTGTTCCCCAAGAATTGTAACAAAACCTAAAACTCACCATAGCCCCTATTCTCAGACTGCAGTGCCCTAGGAACCTCAACGTGAACACTCAAGGCACGCCTGAGCTTTTGCCTCCCTTGCCTTAACCTCTAACCCTCTAACTTTCTAGTTATTTTTATTTAACTTTTTCAGTCATAAATTGTTCCCAAAATTGTAACAAAAACCCAAAAACTAAAACTCACCATAGCCCTATTCTCAGACTGTGCCCTAGAACTCAACGTAACACTAAGGCACGCCTGAGCTTTTGCCCTTGCCTTAGCCCTAACCCTAACTTATTATTTTTATTTACTTTTTTCTAGGTCCATAAATTGTTCCCAAAATTGTGGCAAAACCCCAAAACCTAAACTCAACCATAGTCTCTATTCCTCGTGACTGTGCCCTAGAACTCAACACGTAACACTAAGGCACTCCTGAGCTTTTTTGCACCCTTGCCTGTAACCCTAACCCTAACTTAGTATTTTATTGTGCTTTTTTCAGTCATAAATTGTTTCCCAAAATTGTAACAAAAACTAAAACCTTAAAACTCAACCATAGCCCTATTCTCAGACTGTGCCCCTAGAGACTCAACGTGAACACTAAAGGCACGCTACAAGCTTTTTTGCTTTGCCCTTGCTACCTTAACTCCTCTAAGCCTAACTTCTATTATTTTTGATTTAACTTTTTCCAGTCATAGGAGAATTGTTCCCAAAATTGGGTAACAAAACCCAAAACCTAAAACTCACCGCCAGTCCCTATTCTCCAGATCTGTGCCCTAGAGAACTCAAGCGTGAACACTCAAGGCACATACGAGCTTTTTTTGCCCTTGCCTTTAACCCTCCTAACCCTAACTTATTGTACACATTTAACTTTTTTTCCAGTCATAAGGTGTTCAGAGAATTGTAGCAAAAAACCAAAACCCTAAAACTCACCCATAGTCTCTATTCTCAGACTGTGCCCTGGAACTCAAGCGTGGCTGCTAAGGCAATACAGAGCATGCTGCACTTGCCAAAACCTCTAACCTTCGCTTGTTATTTTATTTTAACTTTTTTTTCTCAGTCAAGTAAATTGTTCCCAAAATTGCCAGCCAAGAAACCTAAAGAGCTCACCATAGTCTCCTATTCTGGGACTTGTGCCCTAGAACTCCAGCGTGAACACTAAGGCACTCCTGAGCTTTTGCCCTTGCCTTAACCCTAACCCTAACTTAGTATTTTATTTAACTTTTTCAGTCATAAATTGTTCCCAAAATTGTAACAAAAACCCAAAACCTAAAACTCACCATAGCCCTATTCTCAGACTGTGCCCTAGAACTCAACGTAACACTAAGGCACGCCTGAGCTTTTGCTTATACTTAACTCCTAACCCTAACTTATTATTTTATTTAACTTTTTCAGTCATAAATTGTTCCCAAAATTGTAACAAAAACCTAAAACTCAATTATAGCCCTGATATGAACCGTGCCCTAGAACTCAACGTAACACTAAGGCACGCCTGAGCTTTTGCCCTTGCCTTAACCCTAACCCTAACTTATTATTTTATTTAACTTTTTCAGTCATAAATTGTTCCCAAAATTGTAACAAAAACCTAAAACTCACCATAGCCCTATTCTCAGACTGTGCCCTAGAACTCAACGTAACACTAAGGCACGCCTGAGCTTTTGCCCTTGCCTTAACCCTAACCCTAACTTATTATTTTATTTAACTTTTTCAGTCATAAATTGTTCCCAAAATTGTAACAAAAACCCAAAACCTAAAACTCACCATAGCCCTATTCTCAGACTGTGCCCTAGAACTCAACGTAACACTAAGGCACGCCTGAGCTTTTGCCCTTGCCTTAACCCTAACCCTAACTTATTATTTTTATTTAACTTTTTCAGTCATAAATTGTTCCCAAAATTGTAACAAAAACCCAAAACCTAAAACTCACCATAGCCCTATTCTCAGACTGTGCCCTAGAACTCAACGTAACACTAAGGCACTCCTGAGCTTTTGCCCTTGTCTTAACCCTAACCGTAACTTAGTATTTTATTTAACTTTTTCAGTCATAAATTGTTCCCAAAATTGTAACAAAAACCCAAAACCTAAAACTCACCATAGCCCTATTCTCAGACTGCACCCTACAACTCAACGTAACGCTAAAATAAGCCTGAGCCCCTGCTTTTGCCTTAAACCAGGGGTCAGCAACCTTTACCACCCAAAGAGCCATTTGGACCCATTTTCCATGGCCCCAACGATCTACCAAACTGGAGCCTCCAGTTTGGCCCCTCCATTCACCTTTCCTGGACGGACACTCCCATGCTACCCTCCGACCTCCAGGCCACGCAGAGCCGCAGTATAAGGCTGAAAGAGCCGCATGCGGCTCCGGAGCCGTGGGTTGCAGACCCCTTGTACAGTATACAAAGAGGCACTTCATTCATTCTGTGGTGATACAGGCCGTGTATCACCCAACGTAGTGTGCAAATTGCCCTAGTTAGCCAATAAGGGAGCTTAGCTGACCCTGGGGAAAACATTGTGTTTGAATCCTGAAATGGGGATGCTCCAGCCATTGTTAAGACTCCCTCCCCAACCCCCTTTTAAAGAGCTCCTGGTATTTTCATTGTCAGAGCCAGAAATACTGCAGGCAACATCTAATCATATTAAACTCTAGGGTAGTGGTGATAATTAGTCCTTCATTAGAAGCATGCTCAAACATTCCACATGCTACGACAGGGTCTCTATTTATTAAAAACGGGAACTAAAGTAGCTCGGGATATAAAGAGGCTAATGGAGCATTTAAAAAAATTCATTAACTAATTAACAAGATGGTGTTTGTTTATTTAGAGCACATAAAATGTTTCCATCAGGAAGGCGCTCGGCAGAGTCTCCGTGGCTTGTGCTGACAGGCAGAAACATCTGCAGCATAATTTAATGCATTTACTAAATGAAGTGGGTAAATACAGGCGGTGCTTACCCACTTCTTCCGGGCCTCCAGTCTTGCTTTTTCTCCAGAGGTCAGAGGTGCCAAAAAGCAGCTCCGGCCCGGCTGGTGCAACGTATTGGTTGAGAGCATCAGCTGCGAGTTAGAGGTTTTGATGCTGCAGATGGACTGTGTGGCATTAAGGTGGGTCACCTGATTCATTTGGCCCCTGGCTTATTACTCTGGGGAGGGATAAGGTTTAAAAACAAACATTCAATAACAAGAATCCTTTCTCTTCAGAGTTATAGCTCTCAGGGACAAAATGCTCTATGTGTGCAAACAGGTAGCGTTACAGGTAGCATTGTCAACCTGGAATTATAACTGATTTCCAGATTACAGATCTGGGGAATGTGGCTGCTTTGGAGGGTGGCCACTGAAGTTGGTTTGGCAGACCAACAGGAAGCAGGTAACTAAGAACCGGAAGTAATGCCCACATTAGAGAAACGTGCTGATGTCAAATATATATATCAGAAAAATGTGTTTGCAAATACGAGGCAGGCCACAGGCTCCATTTTCAATTAACGCCCTTTCTCTTCAGCATTTGCAAGTGTTCAATAGCTGTTAAAAATGCATGAAAATCCAAAGGATCATAAAGCCAAGAAAAGGTTTGCATCAAGATTTTCCAGAACGATATAGCAATCTTCTCTATTTGATCAGGTTTAGGTAATGATCCAACTTGTTCACTCAGGTAACAGTAATCATGGCTGTCCCCTTGTACATTTTGAATCTGGATCATACCCATTGTGTTTCTCACAGTGTGTAACTGACTTCCCTCTGTGATACACCTCTGAAGATGCAGGTGAAACGTTAGGTGCAGGTGAAATCTACCAGACCACGGCCACACAGTCTGGAAAACCCATACCAACCTCCTTAGTAATGTTTGAAACAGGCCTGTGTTCCCCTCTATGCTCAACGGCAAACCCCAGTTTAGCCTTGTGTAATGAGTGAAACACAGGCTCGACCCTGCAAAAGTCTTGCTTGGGCCAAATGTTACATTCTAAGGCTTTCTGTGTCATTGCTTTCCACACCACTCCAGTAACATCTGAACCCAGAAGATCACAGATCGTAGGGGTGGAAGGAAGACAATGTCAGGGACATATCATCTAACACGGTTGGGTTACATTTGAAAGGGGGGTGGTTCTGGCCATTGTTTCCTTGAACGTTCAACCACTTCTCTAAAGTGAAGAAAGAAGTGGGCTGTCCCCATTCAGGCAGTGTGAGGCTGGAATCCAACCTTCTCAAGTTGGCATCCATCAAATACACCTGTTCGGTAGCTCATGTTATACTTTAGTTATGCGTTACACATTTGCATCAATTAGAGTGAATAATTTAGTGTTTGAAGGCTAGAAGATTTTCCCTTCTCCTTTTGCCCATCAGGGTTTTTTTTTACTGTCAAGAAGATCCACATACCAATCATTGCTTGCAGCCGTCAGAGATGGCATCAAAATCCAAAGCCATATTTCTTCTTTTCCTCTGCCTGAATATTTCTTCTTGGAGTTTGCTGTTTGATTCATTCCCCCCCCCCCACAGCCCCCATACTGAATGTAATTGACAAACTAGGTGAAATCCTATTAATGATTTGATTGTACCACTATAAGTAAAAGTACTAATTGCCTTTTCCTGCTGGTACAGGTGATGGATGGGGGAGAATATCTTCTTGAGATGCCAGTTCCGGGTTGGGAAATGCCAGGAGATTTGGGCAGAATTTGGGGAAGGGGAGAGACTTCAATGGGGTATAATGGCCCACAGAGTCCACCTACCAACGAAGAGGAGGAGGAGTTTGGATTCACACCCCACCTTTCTCTCCTGTAGGGAGACTCAAGGCAGCTTACAAACTCCTTTCCCTTCCTCTTTCCACAACAGACACCTTGTGAGGCAGGTGGTGCTGAGAGAGTTTTGAAAGAACTGTGACTAACCTAAGGTCATCCAGCAGGCTTCAAGTTGAGCAGTGGGGAAACAAATCCAGTTTCCCAGATAAGAGTCCGCCGCTCATGTGCCGGAGTGCGGAATCAAACCCGGTTCTAAAGTTTAGAGCCCACCTGTTCCTAAAACTGTGCCACACTGGCTCTCATTTGCCATTTTGAAGGCCCAAACTCTCCTCTGCTTTTTTTCAAGAATCCACCTGTTCTCTCTGGAGGAGTGTTTTGTCCCCTTGGTATCAGTGATAACAAGGCGTTTGCTAGACAGTGTGTAGCAAATGATTCAGTGCTCTCTTGAGCACCCAGCAGGAAAGCTTCGGTGAACAGAACACAGGGAAGTTCTCAAACCTGCAGTTCAGGCAGGTATTTTTAGGGCTGTCTAAATGAGAGATATGGCAACTTTCATACAGTTCTTGGTTTCTTTGTCTGGAGTGACTGTTCCCAACGTGTCACTGAAATGGAGGATAATTGTGATCTCCTCCTTCCTTTATCCCCACACTGATCTCTCCTATTTTAAAGGAGCACCCTGCTGTGCTGCGCCTTGGGGGGGGGCTGGGGGGGAGATTTTGAGTCTCGCTTGGGAGAGGCAAGTCAAAATGTATATCGTACATTGATCAAGCAGGGACCATCTGAGAGCACCTTGCCTGTCAACACTGAAATATTTCTCCAGTGGCTGATGCTTCCACATGAACCATCCATGTCAAACTGTTTATGATTATAACCTGGTTAAATACGCTGTAATAAACTCTTCCTACGGAGATTTCTCTCTTCAGACATAGAAGAAGAAGAAGAGTTTGGATTTATATCCCCCCCCCTTTCTCTCCTGCAGGAGACTCAAAGGGGCTGACAATCTCCTTGCCCTTCCCCCCTCACAACAAACACCCTGTGAGGTAGGTGGGGCTGAGAGAGCTTCGAGAAGCTGTGACGAGTCCAAGGTCACCCAGCTGGCGTGTGTGGGAGTGCACAGGCTAATCTGAATTCCCCAGATAAGCCTCCACAGCTCAGGTGGCAGAGCTGGGAATGAAACCCAGTTCCTCCAGATTAGATACACGAGCCCTTAACCTCCTACGCCACTGCTGCTCCATACCAAATATTATTGAAATTCTAAGGGCAATAGATAATCTGGTTAGATAATATGTCCCGACTCGGCCTCTGCGATCCACAGAGGAAAATCTGCTGGTCCCCAGCCTCTCAATGATGTGACTGGCCTCTACCCGGGCCAGGGCCTTCACTGCCCTGGCCCCTGCCCAGTGGAATGCTCTCCCTCCAGCCATCAGGACCCTTCAGGACCTTGGACAGTTCCGCAGGGCTTGTAAACTGGAGCTGTTCCATCAGGCTTTGAGAGGGGCTAGTCCAGGAGTAGGGAACCTGCGGCTCTCCAGATGTTCAGGAACTACAATCCCCATCAGCCTCTGTCAGCATGGCCAATTGGGCATGGCCCCCTGGGCTAGTCGCTGATTGCCTCCCATGCCATTTCCCCCACTTACATCATCATTGGCTTTGCCTGGTCCCCTCCCAGGGGGATAGGAGGTTTCTTTCACATTGCAATCTAATGCCCCTGAGATCAGCAGATGAAGCTCTTCTAGTGATACCACCAGCTTCAGTGTTAAAAAAAAAAGGTGGATACTCATGGCACGGCTTTTTCAGTGGTGGCCCAAGACTGGAATGATCTCCCTGCTGTGGCATGTCAAGCATCTTCTTTATATACATTTAGAAAATTAGTAAAGAAGCACCTATTTTCCCTGGTCCTTAGCTGAAGAGATAGTTTCCTTCTTTTGGTAATATCATGAATTTTAAGGTAAGTTATAAGCATAAGCATAAGCATAAGCATAAGCATTTTATTGTCATTGTGCACGCACAACGAAATTTACAGCAGCATTCCTCGATGCACACAATTTCAGACTCATACATCATACTCATACAATTTCATACAATACATCATACTCATACAATTTCAGACTCATACCCCATCCTCACCTTCCCCTTCCTCCACCCATCCCTACATAGCCCCAAACACATCAACACGAAGCTGCAGAGTTTAGCATAGCCACAGCTCTAGAGTAGAAGCTGTCTCTAAGCCTCTTTGTCCTAGATTTGATAGTCCTGTATCGCCTACCAGATGGTAGCAGTTCAAAAAGAGAGTGTGCTGGATGAGACGGGTCCCTCAGAATATTTTGGGCTTTTTTTTAGGCTTCGGGAATTGTAGAGTTCTTCCAAGGAGGAGAGAGGGCAGCCGATAATCCTTTGTGCAGTAGTGATCACCCTTTGGAGCGCCTTCCTATCTGCCACTGTGCAACTGGAGAACCATACACAGATGCAGTAGATGAATTTTAAACAGGTTTTAGTGGGCTTTTTTAGGTTGTTTTGAATGTTATGACTTTTATGAGTCTTATATTGTCACCTGCCCTGAGGCCTTTGGGTACAGAGTGGATAAAAATACAAACGTATATACAAAAAAGCAAATAAATAAATAAATAAATAAAGGTGGATCCCTCCCAATTGATGCCCAAAATGAAATGTGTTTGGGGGAAAGATGTTAGATTAGCAGTGGCTAAGGGCTATGATTAAAAGTTGAGATGGTACCTAGATATCATTTTTTCTTTCTTTCTTTCCTCGCCTAGACATGTGTTTGTTTGGTATTTTTTAATTGAAAATAAACAAAATCAGGTGCCCCATTTCTTTTGTAAAAAGCGGCAAAGAGGAGCATGAAATGTAATGATAACGGGTGACTTCTAAACAGCCGGGGAAATTATAGTCATTGTCTGTGCGGGACAGGAACAAACACCTCTTAATTGCACTTCATTATAATGTACCTTGCTCCGCACAGTTGTATATATTAATTATAAAAAATCATGTTGCACAGAACAGAATCTGTACAATGCGTTTTCTTGCCTTCCCCTCTCTCCGACGCTGTCTCCGACAGGATAGAAGAACAATATCGACTGTCATCTACTGAAGGAGCTTTCAAAGACAAAATCATAAAGAATGAAAGGCTATTATGAAAAAAAAACAGGGAGGGAGGATGCTTTGATTTTAAGGCATTTTTTTCTCCTGCTATTAATGTTTGAGGTTATCTGTTCTTTTCTTCTTTTTTAAGTCTCTCCTTGGATTGTTTTGTATGTGCTACTTGGGGGTAACGTTGCATTTTGATGAATATATCATATGGCATGCGGATTAGAGAGATAATTATTAATTAGTGGGAGGTTTGGAGGGGGGCTGGTGTGTATGTGCTGGGGGGGGGAATATACACCCCTGCAGCCCTCTGAGACTTGTAAGCTTTCTTTGAAGGAGGCGGGAAGACAGTACACTTGGCCGTGACTACAGAAATGGAGATAGAGGGATAGGGTGGAATGGCTTGTATGTCTGTGTCCGCATGCTGTCAAGTCATGGCAGATTTAGGCCCCTTCTACACATGCAGAATAATGCACTTTCAATCTACTTTCAATGCACTTTGCAGAATAGCAAAATCCACTTGCAAACAATTGTGAAAGTGGATTGAAAATGTATTATTCTGCCTGTGCGGAAGGGGCCTTATGGTGATCCCATAGGGTTTTCAAGACGAGACATTCAGAGATGGTTTTCCACTGCCTGCCTTTGCATGGGCTGAGAGAGTTCTGAGAGAATGGTGACTGGCCCAGGGTCACTCAGCAGGCTTCATGTGGCTGAGTGGGGAATCGAACCCAGTCCTCCAGATTAGTCTCTCACTCTTAACCCCGTTGTGATTCAAAAACAACTTTCCCAGATGTTGAGATCATCAGAAATCTGTCAGTCTCCAGGTGATTTCCCTATTGGCTGGACATCCTTAAAAACAAAATCCCAATTCTCAGAAATCTCATAAAAAACATAATATAGTTAATACCAAATTTCACAAGCTTGTGTAACGGTTTAACATTTTACATGAGGGGGTGACGTGTCCTCCGTGCCAAGTATGTTTTGTTTATGATTAATGAATGACTCCTCTTGAGCAACACCATGTTCAATTCATGCCTCTCCATGAATGTGAAAAGGTCAAGAGCTCGTGTGTGTCCCCGTCCTCACTCAAAAAATCTTATATGTTGCAAAATAAGTGAATGTCGATCACACTGAGAACTCAGCGATAACATGGGAGTGGAGTGGGGGAGTCAAGAAGACTGAGGAAGCTTCCAGCTCTTTAAAGACAATTAAATTCATGCCCGATTAAATTCTTTGGGCAATGAAATTCTTTAGAAATTCTCTTTAGAAATTCTGACGTACACCCAAGGTCCTCTGCAAAAGTTACAACCAACATTAAAAAGTGTTGAAGATCTGCTGTTTGGTCCCCTAGGGGCTGATTTCTTCAGAATGTGGTTGAAAGCCAATCTTTCTGGCCAGGCTCTTAAAAGGTCAAGGGTCGAAGGGCTCCCCCAAGAAATTTAGCCCATCGATGCAGAAGAACCTGGCTGAGATGCCATCAGACACAGGTGGAATCAAACCCGTTTCTCCAGATTAGAATCCACCTGCTCTTAACCACTACGCGCACTCTGGCTCCCAGATGCCTGGGTATCCTTCTTCTACCCTCTCACAAACTCTCTCACCACCTGTCTTCACAGATTCCCACACCATTCGCATGCCCATTTGCTGATAATGCTGGGTATGCATGTGGATGACAGGGTGCTTGCAAAAAAGCAGGTGAGTGAAGGTTGGCAGCCAGGGAGATGCGTGGTCTGTGGCATGGGCCCCACCAGAAACCCTGGATCCTGCCCCAAATCAGGGTATGCTGACGCCAGGCCTGTCTGGATATGTAGAATAATTTGCTCTTTTGGACAGATGCCTCCCCAGCATATTTGTTTTTCTTTACAACGCCATAAAGGCAAAGGTACTTCAGGTGCCTTCTCTGGAGCAAAAGCAGGTCCCAATTGTTACCAGAAGATCATAATGTTCGTTTTCCTGTTGACCCAACGCATGTGATTTTTTTTTTTTGCCGTCCGTCTCTTTTTGGGAACGGTGCGTACCATAGCGAAGTTTACACTCCATTATTTGTTGCAGCCAGTATGATTCAGAGCAATTCACCTTGATATTTGTGTTGCAAAGTTCAGCCGTTTATGAAGAATAGTTTGTGTCATCACATTCAAAAGGGGGGGAAGAAAGATGTAACTCTGAGAATGATTAGTAAATGCTGCCTGGC
Source organism: Sphaerodactylus townsendi (assembly GCF_021028975.2). NCBI lineage: Eukaryota > Metazoa > Chordata > Lepidosauria > Squamata > Sphaerodactylidae > Sphaerodactylus > Sphaerodactylus townsendi. The sequence continues at coordinate 14,506,854 of NC_059438.1, forward strand.
CTTTGCCCTCTGGTTTGTTTAATATTGCGGTTTTATGTTTTTTTCCACAAATTGGCTCAGAACTATTTGTACTTTGAATTATTAAACTATAACTAAACATTGTCCTTGGTGTTGATGCAGCAGAAGGGGTTTGGAACACCACCAAATCGATTATGCGGCCTTTGAAATAGAGGCTCAAATTATTTCTAGCCTTGTATTCAAAGCTCCTTGCTTATTGTTCGTCTCTATAGTAACTTTATTTCAGAGGAGGCTGGCAGCCAATTCAAGAGGGGGAATGGTTTTATGCTTTTGTGGCTCATCCATTCTGGAGAGTTTCTACCAGCAAGGCTGTGATCCTTGCAAAGACCAGAAACAGACTCGAGTATACCTTCTCTGTGATGTTGCATTTTCTCCTGAGTCACCCATTTCATACTGCCAAAACAGCCGGTTGTTCACAATTCAAGATGAGCTAAGCTTTCAAGTGTATGTCTGGAGGTGCGTTCATCATCCCAGCTGTGCCTGCTCAAAAGTAGTAGGAATTTTAGGATTGATGGGAAATGTAGTTCCTCCTCCTGGCCTTTTCAGTTTCAAAGACCATAAAAACAAGTATTCCTAGCAACCCCAGCAGAAAAATCATCCAACAAAATACTGAGAAGAGACATCTACGATAAAACTCAAGGCTCAAAGTCCAGTTGCACTTTAAAGGGGAACAAAATTTCCAGGGTATGAGCATGGTGTAGTGGTTAAGAGCAGGTGGATTCTAATCTGGAGAACTGAGTTTGATTCCTCACTCCTCCATCTGAGTGGCAGAGGCTTATCTGGTGAACCAGATGTGTTTCCACACTCCTACATTCCTGCTGGGTGACCTTGGGCCAGTCACAGTTCTCTCTGAACTCTCTCAGCCTCACCTGCCTCACAAGGTGATTGTTGTGGGGAGAGGAAGGAAAAGGAGCTTGTAAGCCACCTTGAGTCTCCTTACAGGAGAGAAAGGTGTGATATGAATCCAAACTCCTTCTCCTCCTCCCCCTCCTCCTCCTCTTCTTCTTCTTCTTGAAGGACATTTTGTCTCTCGAAATTTTTACCTCAGATATCTTGTATACATAAATTATGCATTTACCAATAAAATCAGCGTTACTTGTATGAATGATAGACAGTGCATGTATAACTACCATATAATCTGCTCATAAATCCATACAGCATGCTAACTCAATGGAAACAAATCTACCAAACCAACAGTGAAAAGCAGAGCACCAGCATGGTATAGTGGTTAAGAGTGACAGACTCTAATCTGGTGAACCAAGTTTGTTTCCCCACTCCTACAGTATTTCTCTGTTCGTTCTTTAATATGGGGGGGAAGGTCTTCAAAGCACTGAGTATACGAAGAGTACAGAATGAAGCACGAGGCTGTGAAGACTGAAGCATCAATTCAACACAGAACACACACACGCAAAAGGAAAAATCATTTAATCATAGAATCTTAGAATCATAGAGTTGGAAGAGACCCCAAGAGCCATCAAGTCCAATTCCCAGCAATGCAGGAACACATATTGCTCGGGGGGGCCAGGAATTGTTTTGAGGGGGTGAGTGCTGACATAAACTGTTGTAAAGGGGGAGGCTGAAAACGTTTTAGAAATGTTTCAGGAGATTTGTGTGGAAAGGGCCACAGAGATGTTGAACAGAGGCAAACTTCTTTTGGAATGAAGCTTCAGTGCTGAGCACCACAACCTGGTAGAGGTATCTTCTGTTCACAGACTGTGGAGATCACCTCTCCTGGAATAAATTACAGCTTTGGAGGGCAGATGCTGTCGCATTACAACCATGACTAACTCCTTCTTCTTCCCAAACTCTGCCCTCCACAGCCACTGCTTCCAAATCTCCAGGAATTTCCCACAATGTCAACAAACCTCTGAATACCACAGTTAGTACACAGCACCCAGGTAGGGGCACCAGGTAACCTGTAGCAATTGACAGGGGGAGGGGACTTACCAACAGCAAACTGACACTTAAGTCTTGGTCACTGGCCATGCAGCAACGTCACTTCCAGCACACATGAAAAGCAGCAGCATCACACTGCCAGTGAGAATGTGCTGGGTATTTAGGCAAAACTTCTGTGGTAGAAGCCGCTGTTACCATAGAGTTTTGCCCAAATACCAGAGATTCCGTGCAGGCACCAGCACTGTGATAAAATCATTGCCAGTGTGTGCAGGAAGTGACATCACTGCATCACTGGTAACAGAAGCCAAGTCCTCTGTTTACTACTGGTAAGTCCCACCGCTGAGGGCTGAATGATGCTAGAGGGAGAGCCCCCCCCCCCCGTGGGGGAACCCCCACCAAGGATCCAAAAGAAAGCTTTCACTTCCATGCCCTTTTTCATTGGTCCTCCAGTACAACTGCTTAGCTATTGTGTGAAACAATATGCCATCCTAGATGAACCACTGGTCTGATCCAGCAACTCTGTGTGTGTGTGTGTGTGTGCGCGCGTACAAAAAGGAGTCATATCATTTGTCCCTGTCTCCTTTTGGAAATTTTTCAGTTCCATGAAATGAAGCATGTTGATTTTGTCTGAACAAATCTTTAAAAAGTAAGGCACCATCCACCCCAAACAAAACACATTGGAGTCCTATCGATTTCACGGGTGAGATTTCAGCACACATTTCTCTCCCATTCAATTCGCAAAAAACTTAAATACGGTGACAGCTTTCCCAATGAATAGCCAACCAGTTTTCTAAACCTCGCACATCTCAACTAATGGAATTAGGCTTCTTTTTTTTGCTTTTTTAAAAAAAGGAAAAGGCCTTGCAAAGATCAAACTGTTGCCTCGAAAGTGATGAATACAGATGGGTAAACCTCCAAACATAAATTTGCCAACAGAGCGTCAGGAAAACAGGGGAAAATCCATTCCAGCTTTGCAAGTAAATTGAATCCATAATGAAACCTTTGGAAATTAATTAGCAATAGAAGGCGCTAATAAAATGGCAGCTCATCATGTCAGAGGAGAAGTTTGAGTAAGATGCTACGGAAAGTTTTCTGGAACTCTCCGAGTACGAGCAAGCAATAATGATCTCTCTCGCTCTCCTGCAAATTCCCACACATCAGAACTCGACAGATTGTCTTTTCTCCTCTCCTGTTAACTCCACCAGTTTGCAGGGACTGTTGGTCCTGTTAAGTAAATGATTGTGAAAAGGGTAGGAAAGCACATCAGAGGCCCCAAATAATTCCCTCCATTTACCTACATTCAGCTCCTTTGCAGGCACACATATATATAAATTTTCCAAGCTCAAAAAAAAAAGGCTTTCGAGATTCATCGCATTAGCAAACTGTAACCTGAGAGTAGGGGAGGGGGGGGCTTTGAAACAGAAGGACCCCCGGGGGACCCCATTGTTTTTCTAATCAAGATTATGGCCTCCATTGAGACTCTGAAGGAGAGCCCGGCTGGACAAAAATTTGCCCGCTTCCCATGAAATAGTTCTGTCAGTTGAGCCCCGGTGCAGGGCTGATATTAACATATAAATGAAGTTGCTTGCCTCCCCTTCTTCCCAAACTGGCCCCTGAATGGATGCAGGGAAAATATAAACATACATCGAGAGAAGCCCCTTCTCTGGGCTTAAATCAAACAAGCTCCCCCCCCCCCCCGCCACCTTGAGATGAGGGCTCTGGAAATCGTGGGAGCAAGGGCGCGAAAAGGGGGGACAGGGCTAGAGAAGGGGGGGAACACAGCCCCCCCTTTTTTTACTTTGAATCCATAAAGTAGCCAAGCTGGAGTTCCCTGCTGATAGCAACAGGAGCCCGATTAGGCCTGCGAAAAGTACAAATGGCCGGATGAATACGAGGAGCAGACCTCCAGCGTTCACTGGGCACTGGTTTTTTTAAAAAAGTTTTATAGCAGAGGGTACAAAGGGGGGGTGGAATGAGAAGGAGAAACAGACGATTTTCATCCAGAGGTCAAGCATATAAAAGTTGTTTTCCAGCCTTGCTAGAAACTTGGAAAAGGGTTCTGCTGCAAACAGGCCTCCAGTGTTATTTTCCACATGGCATCCTATAACACCCACCCCCTACACACACACACACACACACACACACACATACACAAAAAAACTCCCACCTGTTAGCCTTTGTTTTGCACAGTTCCAATACACGTTGAAGACATCTTCAGCTAAATTGACTCTCAACCTTCTGGGTGATACAGTCTCTCATCTTTTTGTCCATTTACCATCAATGTGATGCAATGCTTAGGCCCCTTCCGCACGCGCAGAATAGTGAACTTTCAATCCACTTTCACAATTGTTTGCAAGTGGATTTTGCTATTTTGCACAGTAAAATCCAGCTGTAAAGTACATTGAAAGTGGATTGGAAATGCATTATTCTGCATGTGCGGAAGGGGCCTTGGAGGGTCAAACTAGAGACCCAAGTTTGAATCTCTGCTCTGCCACTGAAACTTGTTCAGTGACTTTGGGCCAGTCTTACGCTCTTGGCCTGACCCGCCTTGCAAAGTTGTTGTGAGGATAAAATGGAGGGGAGAACACTGTCAGCTCTCTTGGGTCCCCACTGGGGAGAAAAGCAAGATCAATGGATAGAATAAATTTAATTAAATTTCTTCTGTCATCAGAAAGGACATCCCCTCCCCATTTTAAACTTCTGAATGCAGGAAAGAAAAATCAGCAAACAGGGATTCAGATTCATCCTCTCCTTTCTATTCCAATGGCTTACCCCGGATCGCTGGAAGGCTATTTATTCTCTCCCAGGTTGGGTGAACTTGCAATTTTTGTAATCTGCCAGTCGGCCATATTGGCTGTTTGATACTAAATTAGCTCTTGAATGGCAAATGGTTGCGGCTACATTGTGTCCCCAGTGTATGCATCAGAGGTGACTTTGCTGGCGAGTTCAATAGGCTTTGCAAAGCCAGGGGTTTAAATAGAAGGCATCCTTCACTCACGATCTGTGCTTGCCATTGGAGGCGCAACCAGATTATTCCTTTGTGGCTGGCTCTGACAATGCTCCAAAAACATGAATGAAACCCGGACTGTGTGTTCTCCTGGTGGATTACATCAGTCTTTGTGTTCATTAGGCCGACACGGAAAATACACTTAAGGGGTTGAATATTGGCCACCAATGAGATTATTGCAAAAACCAAATGTTGGGAGCTGTGGGAGAGAGACAGTCCAGCAAACAGAGTACAGGCCAAAGGGAGAAGATTAAAGTTGCCACAGACACGAATGGGAGCCAGAGACACTTTTGGGTGCTCCCTAGTATAAAAATTAAGCAGTTGATGATTTGCTGCCTTTAATGGTGGACTTAGAAGCTGTATCCTGAGATGCCATACCAGTGGCTAGCACCAAGGGGACAGGGGGTGAGCGACGCACTGGGCATGTGTCCCTGTGGGGATGGGGCACGGGCATGGAGGGGGCGGGGCAGGGGCATTCCAGGGTGTTCCGGGGTTGTTCCAGGGTGGGGGCATGGCAGGGCGCAGAGCACACGCACGCCCCCTCTCCTGCCAGGAACTCACAAGCTCCTATCCTGTCCTCTGCCCAACGCAGACACCTTGTGAGATAGGTGGGGCTGAGAGAGTTCAGAAGAACTGTGACTAGCTCAGGGTCACCCAGCAGGAATGCAGGAGTGCGGAAACACATCTGGTTCACCAGATAAGCCTCTGCCACTCAGGTGGAGGAGTGAGGAATCAAACCTGGTCCTCCAAATTAGAATCCACCTGCTCTTAACCACTTCATCACGCCAGCTAATAGCGAGGTTGGCTAAGGGAGTTCAAAGGTATATTATGCATGGTTTGCTTTTGGGTTTTATGGGAACATACAAGACCAGTACTGGCAGGCATGGAGCCCCAAACACTATAACACTCCCTAACCACGTTCATGCACGTATGCAAATGGAATACAAGAGGGACCTCAAAGCATCTGGGCGTGCCATGTGAAAGAGAGGCCCTGGACCTGTCTTGTCTGTGCACTTGCCTTCAAACAAACAGTCATAGGAAAGTCCTTCATACTTTTCCCAGAACAGCTGCCTCATACTTGAGTGCACACAAACAAAAACGTCCCGTTTAATCCACTAAGCAGCTAGTTTCATTTTTCTTTTTTCCACCGCCCAACGCTGTTTTCGGAGGTTCATGGCGCGCATTCTAATTCGAAGTCCATCTTCTGTTTCATATCCATTTTCCACCTTGCCCTTTTTTTCATGCAAACCGGCGGGGGAAGCGGGGGGGGCGGGCGTTGTGTGAATTATTTGCCATTCCTCAGAGTTACTGGAGGGTGAACATGAAGTGTTTAGAGGGAACAGGCATTCCCAAACTCGGCTGCCAAATCATTTGCCGTTTAACTCAGCACATACCTTTCACGTGTCTGTTCATAGTAAAGGTGTGTTCAGCTATAACTTGAATGAAGAGTTTTCAGTGTGTTGACTTCCAACACTGTCTCTGGAAAGACCAAGGGTGGAGTTGGGAGGGTGGAGTTTGGAGAGGATGTGATGTCACTTCCAGCGACACTCTAGGCTGCCTCCCTTATTCTCTTGGTCTTCACTGTAGAGACCAGGAGAATTTCTTTGAGCATCATTATGTGGATGCTCCTCAGGATGGGGAATTATAACGCCATAATGTCCAGAATCCAAAACAGCCACTTTCTGTGAGGGAACTGAATGCTTTAGTTTGGAGATCAATTGTAATTCCATGAGATCTCCAGGCCCCACCTAAAGATCCACCATAATAATCAAGGCAGGTGTACAACAGGTACTGTCACAAATATTACACCCATGCATACTCCAACTCACTAGGTGAGTAACATTTCAACAATATCTTACAATCATACATATACAAGAAAGATTTTTGTAAGTCAGTACACCGTCAGGTATGGCTATAAAACCTCTAGATTAGGTTTTTATTTCGGCAGTCCTTCGTCAAGCCAATAATTGTTGTATAAAAATTCTTTTTCCTTACTCCTCTAGGAGCACAACTGTTTTTTCTTACACTAGATAGTTTCCAAACTGAATTCAAATTTCCCTTGAATTGCTCTTCTTTAAATAGTCCTTCTCTCTGGATATCAGGATCTCATGTGAGAGCCCGCCATGCCATGCCCTGGAATGTCCCCACCACACCCCCACAATGGTACACATCTGGTGCATCACGCACCCCCCTTCCCTTTGGCGATACGCCACTGGCGCCGACACAAAGGGGCTCTTTTAAAGAGACAGGTGACATGTTTTTACTGGGAACTTACACCTGAACATTCCGTGTTGACTTTTTAAGACAAATTCATTTATTTTCTGCAATGATGTTGATGCTCTGGCAATCCACCAGCCCCTCCTGTTTAATTTCTGGCCTCACCTCACCTGCAGTCTTTGCTCCACTTTTCATGTCGTGTGGAATCTGTAATGTGTGATTTGTCCTGTAATATTTGTAAACCTGCTGATCTTCTGGTCTTTCTGCTGGGATACCTGAGGTCTATCTTGGCAGCTTACAGCTTTTTTAACCTGTGAAAATGTTGCAGATTTCATTTTTGAGATTAGTAACTTTTAACTTTTAAGAGCCGTTTGGGGATTGGGCGGTATAGAAATCCCATAAATAAATAAATAAATAAATAAATAAATAAATAAATAAATGAATGAATGAATGAATGAATGAATGAATGAATGAATGAATGAATGAATGAATGAATAATTGTGGGTTTTTTCCACCTGTTATCTTTTTTCTATTACTACACACATTTGTTTTGAAATTATTTTTTGCTTTTGTATGCTAATAAAAGCTGTTGTTGTAGTAGCTTTGTTAACCCCATGTCTGTTTCCTTGCATGTTGTTCCCCCAGACCCCCCTTCCTATCTCTTGAAGATCGGCTCTATGATTTGGACCTCAGCCCGTGGTCAGCTCTGTGAATGTGTTTGTACAGGTGAATTTCTGGTAAGTAGGATTTTCAGACTTTGCAAACGTTGAACTATCAGTTAGTCATTAATGAATGGGTTTTCAAGAATGGGATGCTGGCAGCTGTGAAAAAGTGGGGTGATGGGGGAAGGTGGTGTGATGAACCCAAGACCAGTGAAAGGGGAGAACATATCCAGACCCTGTGCCCCAGTTTGTTGCTCCAGTAGACGTTATGATTGTCCTCTTACCTAATCATCAACCAATGGAGAAAGAAAAGATGATGGAATTCAGATATTCTGTTCCCTTTAGGATCTGGACATCTGAGGCTAACCTAATCTTGTCAGATCTCAGAAGCTAAATAGGGCCCCTCGGGGATGGGGCGGTCTACAAATTCAAAAAATAAATAAATAAATAAAAATAAAGGGTTGGTCCTGACTCCTGGTCCAGAGACTAGGACCAGGAGTAATGGGTTCAAGGTGAAGGAACAGAGATTCCACCTGAACATCAGGAAAAACTTCCTGACAGTAAGAGCTGTTTGACAGTGGAATGCACTACCTTGCAGTGTAGTGGAGTCTTCTTTGGAGGTTTTTTAAGAGAGGCTGGATGGCCATGTGTCAGGAGCGCATTGCAGGGGGTTGGACGTGGTGGCCATTGGGGTCTCTCCCAACTCTATGATTCTAATATTTTATTTTTATTTCATTTAATGTATACCCTGCCCTTTCCTGGCAAGATGGACTCAGGTAGGCTTACAAAAATAATAAAAATGGTTTGCGTGTGTCTCCCTGTGTGTATATATCTTCTTCTTTTTAGTTCTGCCCTATTGTGTCCCACAGGTTGGTCAAAATTATCATGCTTCCCCATCAAAGAAATATTACTTGGGTTCCCATTCCATTGAAGTGCCTTTGATTGGCTCAATAGAGCCAAAGAGCAGCAGTCTTCTTCTTCTTCTTCTTCTTCTTCTTCTTCTTCTTCTTCTTCTTCAATAGAGAAACAAGATCCATATAGTAGTAATAGAGGAGGAGGAGGAGGAGGAGGGGTTTGGATTTATATCCCACCTTTCTATCCTGTAAGGAGACTCAAGGTGGGTTACAAACTTCTTTCCCTTCCTCTCCCCACAACAGACACCTTGTGAGGTAGGTGGGGCTGAGAGAGTTCTGAGAAAACTGTGACTAGCCCAGGGTCACCCAGCAGATATGTAGGAGTGTGGAAACACATCTGGTTCACCAGATAAGCCCCTGCCACTCAGGTGGAGAAGTGGGGAATCAAACCCAGTTCTCCAGATTAGAATCCACCTGCTCTTAACCACTACACCAATATAAGGATTTGGGGGATAGAAACAAGGGATAGAACATCCCAAAGCTTCCTTAAATTACTTAATTTTATATTTTTGAGGTAGGGGCTTCTCTCTCCCTCCCCTCCCAGCATAAATTATCTCTTTGCAAAGAAGCTTCCCTTTCCATCCCTTAAGACACACATACTTTTTTTTTTAAACCAGTGTGAGAATTACTCGAAGAGGCGGAGGCTTTCTTTATAATGCTCCCTCCCCTCCTCCCAAACTGGGTGAGCATTTATAATGGAAATCATCAGAGTTCTTCACTGGCCTGCCTGGACTTCAAAAGGCTGGACCTATCTTTAGCCCAGGCGCTGTGAATGACCACTTGCGTGAGTGATGCCTTATTAATACGATGACTCAGCCACTTCCCGATAAGGAGAACAATGGAGGGTCAAAGCTCCAGCATCCCTTACAGGAATTAATGAGAACATGTTGCTGGTAATTTGGTCCACTGCAGATTATGCTGGAATTAAAAGGCTCTTGTGTCAGGCTCCGTGCTCCTCCCGCCAGGCAGCCAACCTGGGAAATCCACCCACAAAGAGGGGGACGAGATGGGGTGCCAAAGGGAAAACTGCCACGGGAGGTGGGAGCCCCGTTTTTGTCTCCTCCCCCCCCCATCACGTTTTGTTCCCGAAATACACAGCGCTTGTCGGCTACTGCTGGGAAGAAGCATGGAGCACTTCTTGTCAAACTGACACGAAGTGTTTGAGGAATTAAATAGTGATGGGGAGAATGGGATTCATTTAGATCTTTCAAGTCATCATTGGAGGTGATGCAGGAAAGAGTCTTCTCAGTGGTGGCCCAATGGAAGGGCCTCACCTGGTGCGATCAGAGCTGTCCTGTTGCCATCAAACAAAGATGGCTTCTCACCCAGTCACTTTGGGGTTAAGGATTTAATTCTCTGGATTCTACTTTTCCTCTTCTGCTGCTAAGACAAATGTTAACGAGGAAAGGAGCCAATCAGATCATCCTATTCGAACAATGATTTTCTGTGTTCCATTGAGGATTTGCAATGTTTTTGTTTTGTTTTGTTTTTCAGGGCTGTTAGTTCAATGCATTTTGGGGTCTATGTTATTTGAGCGACTGCTGCTGAGTTTAATTGAGGTGTTTTTTTTAAGGTGATATTTACTGAATTGTTTTGATTCATTGCATTCTGTGACATTGACCACGTATGTCTCATGAGTCTGTTAGAGAAGAAGTGACAGGGGAAATGGATTAAATAAATGAATATTCTGTCTAGTCCCCTTTTGAAGCCACCCATGTTCATAGCATCACTACACCCATCAAAAGTGAATTCCACAGTTCAATCACTCACTGATTTAAACAGCTGTACTCTGTTCCATATAAAGATGTTAGTACAGTCAGTTGAGGTGTAGCGGTTGAGAAACTGTATTCTCCTGCTTTAGAACATATTCCTGAACAAATACGAGCATTATCATTCATTTCTTACACCTTTGTGCATTGTTGAACATGGTGCTTTGACACTAGAGCATTTATAGTTCATTGAATGAAATGTATTTTTACTTCCAAACTTTCAAACATATGGGGGGGGGGGAGGCGGGAGCAGGGCTAGGGCCCAGACAGAGCATTCTTCAAGAAAGAAGGTCCGGCATGCTTTGTTCTTGTGGCAGGAAATAAAACATTTTGGGTTCAAAACTATGCAGCACTCTTCAGAGGAAACATTTTATTTCCAGTCTCAAAACATCTTGTTTTGGTTGAGTGGAAAGGGCCAGCGTCTGTATTGTCTACTCACACTGGAGGCGACTGGCTGGGGTCTCAGGCAAAGAAAGGTCTTTCAGAGCATCTGCTATCTTTTATTTCGCGAGGTCAAGGATTGGACTTGAGACCTTCTACATGCCACTCAGCCATGACACCTCCCTGCGCTTGTATGTAATTCAAAACCCCAGTATTTGTTCATACCCATGATGATACTTTGAGCACATGAGAAGGGGAGAGATGTTCAGGCCCGAAGGATGTCTCTGCAACTTATGGCATTTTATGTGCAGGACGTGCAGCCATTATAGGCATCAAAATGGATTTTCAATATTTAAATCAGTACTGAAGCAATATGGTAGATCAGTGGAATTAATCATCTAAATAACAGCAAACTTTATGATTATGTATATTTGGAGGCATGTTTATAGCACAAGATGAGGAGTTTACGGGCATTCTTACGATGTCCCAAGGTTCAATCTATAGCTAGAGCTGAAATCTCTTAAATCAGAGGCATGTTGTACTTCGCGGAACCAGCCATTGAAAACATATTTATTTTTCAACAGAGAATAAAGAGGCAGAGATTGCAAAATGAAAGCTGGGTCTGCTGGTAGCGACAGAACGCGACACGACACAGCTGATCAAAACAATATGTGATATCACGTCCCTTTGCTTGCCAAAACTAACCAACAATAAAACTTTAACCACAAATCTTCCCTCGAACCGCTTGGAAATTAATCCCAACTTTGAGAGGCACGAAGTTGCCAGAAACAAAACCAAAGCAGAACCAAGAAGCCAAAGAAGTTTGCAACTTGGTGAGACTTCCTCTCTTCCTGTAGGGATGCAATTGATGCAGATGCCGTGTCTACACATGTTGGAGATTAAAGCGATAGAATCCATACAGGGCAGCACAAAGTATACCACTACACAACATCAGTGGGGGGCACCATCTTCCTCTGGACCCACTCCAGTTTGTCAATATCCTTCTTTGAATTGTGGTGCCCAGAACTTGACACAGTATTCCTGGTGAGGTCTGCCCAATGCAGAATAGAGTGGTACTATTACCTCCCTCAGTCTAGACCCGTGGTGGTGAACCTTTGGCACTCCAGATGTAATGGACTACAATTCCCATCAGCCCCTGCCAGCATGGCCAATTGGCTATGCTGGCAGGGGCTGATGGGAATTGTGGTCCATAACATCTGGAGTGCCAAAGGTTCGCCACCACTGGTCTAAACAGTGTACTCTTGTTGATGCATCCCAAAATCACATTGACTTTCTTGGCTGCTGCATCACACTGCTGACTCACGTTCAGTTTGTGGTCTACTAAGACTCCCAGATCCCTTCCACATGTGCTGTCGTCAAGCCAGGCGTCACCCATTCTATATCGGCGCATTTCATTTTTTCTGCCCAAGTGTAGTATCTTACATTTATCTCTGTTGAAATTTATATTGTTAGTTTTGACCCAGCTCTCTAATCTGTCCAGGTCATTTTGAATTATGACCCTGTCCTCAGGGGTATTAGCTACCCATCTTAATTTGGTGTTATCTGCAAATGTGATTAGCATGCCCTCT